>NW_027590637.1:2500-120000 GCF_964213995.1 Mustelus asterias
TCTCTCACACACACTCTCTGTCTCTCACACACTCTCTGTCTCTCTCACACACTCTGTCTCTCACACACACTCTGTCTCTCACACACACTCTCTGTCTCTCTCACACACACTCTCTGTCTCTCTCACACACACTCTCTGTCTCTCACACACACTCCCTGTCTCTCACACACACTCCCTGTCTCGCTCACACACACTCTGTCTCTCACACACACTCTCTGTCTCGCTCACGCACACTCTCTGTCTCGCTCACGCACACTGTCTGTCTCACTCACGCACACTCTGTGCTGTATCTATCCTGTGAGTGTTTGATTGGGACAGTGTCGATGGAGCTTTATTCTGTATCTAACCTTATGCTGTACCTGTCCTGGGTGTGTTTGATGGGGACAGTGTAGAGGGAGCTTTATTCTGTATCTAACCCCATGCTGTACCTGTCCTGGGTGTGTTTGATGGGGACAGTGTAGAGGGACCTTTACTCTGTATTGAACCCCGTGCTGTATTTGTCCTGGGATTGTTTAATGGGGACAGTGTCGAGGGAGCTATACTCTGTACCTAACCCCTTGCTGTATCTGTCCTGGGAGTGTTTGATGGGCATGATGTGGAGATGCCGGCGTTGGACTGGGGTAAGCACAGTAAGAAGTCTCACAACACCATGTTAAAGTCTTTAACCTGGTGTTGTGAGACTTCTTACAGTGTTTGATGGGGACAGGACTTGGGGGACATTGGATTTTAGACAATGTTTAGGGTTTTAGACTTTTCGGAGTGAAATTCAGGAACACTTTGCCACACCAGGTGTGATATTAGTTTGGAACTACCTTCTATAATTCACAGTTGATGCTCAGTCGCTTATTAATGTTCAAACCTGAAGTTGATAGATGATATTTTACACACAGGAGAAGCAATTTAAAATCAATGGGTCAATGTTAAAATAGTTGCAGGAACAGAGAGACCTGGGCTTTCAGTTCATTTTTACATCTTAAAGATTCAACCTGGGGCTCAGAATCTGTCAGTTGAATCTACTTTTCCTGTCCCGAAAACGTGTCAACAATTGTGTTGGGGAATGTGACAAAAGGTGACATTCCTGCATCCTGCACAGTGGGGTTGGGAGGTTGTTTGAAAGGAGATTCAGAAAGTGTCAATTAGATTGTGTCTCTTTGCAGAAGTTGACTATTTCACAGGAGATGCCTTGAGATAAAGGAAAGTTTTACCAATGTCTGCGTAACTTTCAAAGTCTCCAGACGCATGAAGGGGGCAGAGATTTTGTAATATTCAGAGCAGGAGATGCCAGACAATCACAGAATTGAAGATGTGAGGCCATCTCTTGTTTCTGAATGTCAATCTGTAGCTTTTAAACTTTAGTCCTAGGCTAATCATTCCAAGTTTGCAATCCCACACTTTGCTGTTGTGACTTTTGAGTTGTAAATTTTCTGAAATTGATTCTGTAATAAAAATCCCTGCAGGATGCAATGATTCCCATTCTGTCTGCTGCTGCCAAGCCCCAGTTTGTGTCTCAGTTTCACTATTTATCAACCATTCCTACACTGCAGAATGAGGCCATTCAGCCCAACAAGCCTGCCCCAACAATAATCCCACCCACGCCCAAATCCCCCTGACACTAAGGGGCAATTTAGCAAACGTGCAAACTCCACACAGACAGTCACTCGAGGCGGGGAATCGAACCCAGGTCCCTGGCGCTGTGAGTCAGCAGTGCTAACCACTGTGCCACCGTGTCGCCCGGTGATGAGACAGAACGTTTGCCAAAGTGCACAGAAATAGGAATTGTCAGCATTTTAGCTGGAAGCTTCAAATGACAAAGGGATCTTAATAGTAGAGTCACAGAATCCCTGCAGTGCAGAAGGAGACCATTCAGCCCATCGAGTCTGTACTGACTCTCTGACACAGTATCTTACCAAGGCCTTTGACCCAGCCCTATCCCCGTAACCCCACACATTTACCTTAATCCACCGAACCAACACAGCTTTGGACAGTAAACGGCAATTTACTGTGTCCAATCCACAAATTTGGAAAATACTGGGATGGATTGAGAAATGGTTTCCGGGCAGAAAACAGAGCTCAGATACAAATGGGCCCTTTGGCCCAACTTTTCCCTGCCACCCAGTTTTTACCATTAAGCTCGTATCAAATGCCTTGCGTTTGGCCCAAATCCCTCCATACCAATCTTACCAGAATAACTGTCTAAATGCTTTTTAAAATATAAAATTGTGTCCGCTTCTACTACGACCTCTGGCAGCTTGTTCCAATCCCTCACCACCCTCTGTGTGAAAAGAATTGCCCTCTGGACCCTCTCCCCTCTCACCTTAAACCTATGTCTTCTAGTTTTAGACTCCCCTCCCTTTTGGAAAAGATGTTGACGAGCTTATCACAGAACAAAGAGAATTACAGCACAGGAACAGTCCCTTCGGCCCTCCAAGCCTGCACCAACCATGCTGCCCGACTGAACTAAAACCCCCTACCCTTCCGGGGACCGTATCCCTCTATTCCCATCCTGTTCATGTATTTGTCCAGACGTTCCGTAAAACTCACTATCGTATCTGCTTCCACTACCTCCCCCGGCAGCGAGTTCCAGGCACCCACCACCCTCTGTGTAAAAAAACTTGCCTTGTACATCTCCTTTAAACCTTGCCCCTCACACCTTAAACCTATGCCCCCTAGATTTTGAATCTTCCACCCTGGTAAAAAGCTTCTGACTATCCACTCTGTCCATGCCCCTCATAATCTTGTAGAATTCTATCAGGTCTCCCCTCAACCTCCGTCGTTCCAGTGAGAACAAACCAAGTTTCTCCAATCTCTCCTCAGAGCTAATGCCCTCCATACCAGGCAACATCCTGGTAAATCTTTTCTGAACCCTCTCCAAATTCTCCACATCTTTCTGGTAGTGTGTCGATCAGAATTGAACACTATATTCCAAGTGCGGCCTAACTAAGGTTCTATAAAGCTGCTGTATCCATGCCCTCATTATTTGAGAGACCTCTAGAAGAACACCACTAAGCCAACTCAAGGGGAAAAAAGTCCCAGAGTATCCAGCCTCTCATTATAACTCAAACCATCAGGACCCCATAGCATCCGAGTAATTCTTTTCTGCACACTTTCTAGCTTAATAATCTCCTTTCTATAAGGGTTACCAGAACAATACACAGCATTCCAAGTGTGGTCTTACCAATGTCTTGTACAACTTCAACAAGACGTCCCAACTCCTGTGTTCAATGTTCTGACCAATGAAACCAAGCATGTGGAATGCCTTCTTCACCACCCTATCCACCTGTGACCCCACTTTCATGGAGCTATCAATCTGTACCCCGAGATCCCTTTGTTCTGTAACTCTCACCAACACCCTACCATTAACTGAGTAAGTCCTGTGTTGGTTCGATCCACCAAAATGTATCACCTTGCATTTATCTAAATTAAACTCCATCTGCCATTCATCAGCCCACTGGCCCAATTGATCAAGATCCCATTGCAACCCGAGATAACCTTCTTCACTGTCCACTGTGCCACAAATCTTGGTGTCAACTGCAAACTTACAAACCATGCCTCCTAAATTCTCATTCAAATCATTAATATAAATGACAAATAACAGTGGACCCAGCACCGATCCCTGAGGCACCCCGCTGGTCACAGGCCTCCAGTTTGACCAAAAAAACAACCCTCTACAACCACCCTCTGTCTTCTGTCATCAAGCCTATTTTATATCCATTTGGCTACCTCACCCTGGATCCCGTGAGATTTAACCAAATCCTGTCTGCTTTTGTTTTTAAATGTTTACATTTTTAAACACTGAAACCTCTTGCCCTTGTTGGGAATATCAGTGCGGTTTGAGAAAAGCAAACACTGATCCCACACTCAACACCCCCAAAACACAGGACTGAGCAGAGAGTGTGAAATGTGACTGGTGTGAGTGTGGATTGTCTTTTAAAAGTGGGTAAGAAACACTCCTCCATTTTCAAATCTTTACCTTGCTTATGTAGCGTCTCGGACTCCCCTGTCACTCACTATCCATCTGAATTAATCTCTATTCCTCACTGTCTAACTGTTACTCTCTGCATTGCTCCCTCTCCCTATCTCTCTGTTACTCTGCATCGCTCCATCTCTCTCTCTTCCTCTCTCTCTCTCCCTCTCCCTCTCTATCCCTCTCATCCACCATGTTGTTTATCGTTAAGGGGTCGAATCACGGAGAATTCAAACACTCTTTCTGTTTCTGTCTTGGCAGAATTAGCAACATGAGTGGATATTTCAAGACTGGATTCACACAATACAGACAGAACGCTGGTGAGCTCAGTACACGTGGTACCTGAATGTTACAATAAGATAGAATCTGTATTCAGACAACTGTCACCCCACAGGGTCCAAACTTCACCGTGTTAATTTGATTTGATTTGATTGATTTGTGTTGGGATGCAGTGAAAAGTATTGTTTCTTGTGCGCTATACAGACAAAACATTCCGTACGTAGAGTACACAGGGAGAAGGAGAGGAAAGGGTGCAGAATATCGTGTTGCAGTTACCGATAGACTGTAGAAAAAGATCAGCTCACACACACACTCTCTCTTACACACTCTTAGACACACACATAATCTCACACACACACACGCTCTCTCTCTCGCACACACACTCTCTCACACACTCAGACACACACACTCTCTCACACACACACACACACACTCTCTCTCACACACACGCTCTCTCTCTCTCGCACACACACTCTCTCACACACTCAGACACACACACTCTCTCACACACACACACTCTCTCACACACGCTCTCTCTCTCTCTCACACACACTCTCTCTCACACTCTCAGACACACACACTCTCTCACACACACAGACACACACTCTCTCACACACACACGCTCTCTCTCACACACACACTCTCTCACACTCTCAGAGACACACACACTCTCTCTCACACACACACACACACTCTCTCAGACGCACTCTGTCTCCATCACACATTGTCTCTCTTTCTCACACTCTCCCTCTCACACACACACACAAAGTCATATTCTCTCTCACACACACACACTCTCTCTCACACACACACATTCTCTCACACACACACAATGCAGAGGGAGATATACGCTGTATCTCACCCGATGCTGTACCTGTCCTGGGTGTGTTTGATGTGTAGGCAGCTTTTCCCTGTATCTATCCCCATGCTGTATCTGTCATTGGAATATTTGATAGTCATGATGTGGAGATTTGATAGTTATTTGATAGTGACAGTGCAGAGGGAGCTTTATCTGTATCTAACCCCGTGCTGTACCTGTCCTGTGTGTGTTTGATGGGGACAGTGTAGAGGAAGCGTTACTCTGTATCTAACCCTGTGCTGTACCTGTCCTGTGTGTGTTTGATGGGGACAGTGTAGAGGAAGCTTTACTCTGTATCTAACCCCGTGCTGTACCTGTCCTGTGTGTGTTTGATGGGGACAGTGTAGAGGAAGCTTTACTCTGTATCTAACCCCGTGCTGTACCTGTCCTCGGAGTGTTTGATGGGAACAGTGCAGAGGGAGATTTACTCTGTATCTAACCCCGTGCTGGACCTGTCCTGGGAGTGTTTGATGGGGACAGTGTAGAGGAAGCTTTACTCTGTATCTAAGCCCGTGCTGTACCTGTCCTGGGAGTGTTTGATGGGGACAGTGTAGAGGAAGCTTTACTCTGTATCTAAGCCCGTGCTGTATCTGTCCTGGGAGTGTTTGATGGGAACAGTGTCGAGGGAGCTTTACTTTGCATCTAATCCCGTGTTTCAGTTACTGATAGACTGTAGAGGAAGATCAGGTCACACATGCTCTCCATACACACTCTCAGACACACACACACACATGCTCTCTCTGTCTCTCACACACACATACACTATCTCTTACGCACTCTCTCTCTCACACACACACACTCTTTCTCTCTGTCTCACACACTTTCTCTCTCTCTCACACACTTTCTCACACACATTCTCTCACACACACTTTCACGCTCACACACTCTCACCCATGCACTCTCTCTCACTGGCACACTCTCACACACATGCACACATACACTCACTCTCTCTCACACACATACACTCACTCTCTCACACATACACTCTCTCTCTCACACATACAATCTCTCTCAAACATATACTCTCTCTCTCACGCACACACTCTCACACACACACACTCTCTCACACACACGCACACTCTCTCTCTCGCACACACTCTCTCGCACACACTCTCTCACACACACTCTCTCTCACACACACTCTCTCTCAGACAAACTCTCTCTCGCACACACTCTCTCACACACACACTTTCTCACACAGTCTTTCTCTCGCACACACTCTCTCACACACACACACACTCTCTCTCTCTCACACACACACACATTCTCTCACACACACATTCTCACACACACACACAATGATGGGGCAAAATGTAGAGGAAGATTTGAGCTGTATCTAACCCCGTGCTGTACCTGTCCTGGGTGTGTTTGATGTGCACAATGTGGAGGCAGCTTTTCCTTAAATCTAGCACCATGCTGTATCTGTCATTGGATTATTTGATGGGGACAGTGTATAGGGAGCTTCTCTCTGTATCTAAACCCATGCTGTACCTATCCTGGGAGTGTTTGATGGGGACAGTGTCGAGGGAGCTTTACTCTGTATCTAGCCCCGTGCTGCACCTGTCCTTGGTTTGTCTGATGGGGATATTGTAGAGGGAGCTTTACTCCATATCTAACCCCCTGCTGTATCTGTTCTTGGAGTGTTTGATGAGGACAGTGAAGTGGGAGCTTTACTCTGTATCTAACCCCGTGCTGTACCTGTCCTGGGTGTGTTTGATGGGGACAGTGTAGAGGGAGCTTTACTCTGTATCTAACCCCGTGCTGTACCTGTCCTGGGAGTGTTTGATGGGACAGTGTAGAGGGACCTTTTCTCTGTATCTAACCCCGTGCTGTTTCTGTCCTGGGAGTGTTTGATGGAACAGTGAAGTGGGAGATTTACTCTGTATCTAACCACTTCCTGTATCTGTCCTGGGAGTGTTTGATGGGAACAGTGTAGAGGGAGCTTTACTCTGTATCTAACCCCGTGCTGTATCTGTCCTGGGAGCGTTTGATGGGAACAGTGTAGAGAGAGCTTTACTCTGTATCGAACTCTGTGCTGTACCTGTACCTTTCCTGGGAGTGTTTGATGGGATCAGTGTCGAGGGAGCTTTACTTTGCATCTAATCCCGTGTTTCAGTTACTGATAGACTGTAGAGGAAGATCAGGTCACACACACGCTCTCCTTACACACTCTCAGGCACACACACACACACATGCTCTCTCTGTCTCTCACACACACATACACTATCTCTTACGCACTCTCTCTCTCACACACATGCTCTTTCGCTCTGTCACACACACTTTCTCTCTCACACATACTCTCTCTCTCTCACACATACACTCTCTCTCAAACACACACACTCTCTCTCACACACACACTCCCTCTCACACACACACTCCCTCTCACACACACACTCCCTCTCACACACACACTCCCTCTCACACACACACTCCCTCTCACACACACACTCCCTCTCACACACACACTCCCTCTCACACACACACTCCCTCTCACACACACACTCCCTCTCACACACACACTCCCTCTCACACACACACTCCCTCTCACACACACACACTCTCTCTCACACACACACTCTCTCTCACACACAGACTCTCTCTCACACACAGACTCTCTCTCACACACACACTCTCTCTCGCACACACACTCTCTCTCGCACACACACTGTCTCATACACACACACGCACTCTCTCACGCGCTCGCTCTCTCTTGTACACGCTCTCTCTCACACACACGCTCTCTCTCTCGCAACACGCTCTCTCTCTCGCACACACTCTCTCACACCCACTCTCTCTCTCTCACACACACACTCTCTCTCACACACACTTTCTCTCCCGTGCTGTACCTGTCCTGGGTGTGTTTGATGTGCACAATGTGGAGGCAGCTTTTCCTTTAATCTAGCACCATGCTGTATCTGTCATTGGATTATTTGATGGGGACAGTGTATAGGGAGCTTCACTCTGTATCTAAACCTGTGCTGTACCTGTCCTGGGTGTGTTTGATGGGGACAGTGTAGAGGGAGCTTTACTCTGTATCTAACCCCGTGCTGTACCTGTCCTTGGAGTGTTTGATGGGGGACAGTGTAGAGGGAGCTTCACTCTGTATCTAAACACGTGCTGTACCTGTCCTGGGTGTGTTTGATGGGGACATTGTCGAGGGAGCTTCACTCTGTATCTTAACCCGTGCTGTACATGTCCTGGGAGTGTTTGATGGGGACAGTGGAGAGGGAGATCTACTCTGTATCTAACCCCATGCTGTACCTGTCCTGGGAGTGTTTCATGGGGACAGTGTTGAGGGAGCTTTCCTCTCTATCTAATCCCGTGCTGTTCCTGTCCTTGGTTTGTCTGATGGGGATATTGTGGAGGGAGCTTTACTCTGTATCTAACCCCGTGCTGTACCTGTCCTGGGTGTGTTGGATGGGGACAGTGTAGAGGGAGGTTTACTCTGTATCTCAACCCGTGCTGTACATGTCCTGGGAGTGTTTGATGGGGATAGTGTAGAGGGAGCTTTACTCTATATCTAACCCCGTGCTGTATCTGTTCTGGGACTGTTTGATGGGGACTGTACAGTGAGCTTTACTCTGTATCTAACCCCATGCTGTACCTGTTCTGGGAGTGTTTGATGGGGACAGTGTAGAGGAACCTTTATTCTGTACCTAACCCCGTGTTGTGCTTGCTGTACCTGTCTTGGGAGTGTTTGATGGGGACAGTGTAGTGGGAGGTTTACTCTGTATCTAACCCGTGCTGTACCTGTCCGGGGAGTGTTTGATGGGGACAGTGTAGAGGGAGCTTTACTCTGTATCGAACCCCGTGCTGTACCTGTCTTGGGAGTGTTTGATGGGGACAGTGTAGTGGGAGCTTTACTCTGCATCTAACCCCGTGCTGTACCTGTCCTGTTAGTGTTTGATGGGGACAGTGTAGAGGGAGCTTTACTCTGTATCGAACCCCGTGCTGTATCTGTCCTGGGAGTGTTTGATGGGGATAGTGTAGAGGGAGCTTTACTCTGTATCTACACCCATGCTGTATCTGCCCTGGGAGTGTTTGATGGGGACAGTATGGAGGGAGCTTTACTCTGTATCGAACTCTTTGCTGTGTCTGTCCTGGGAGTGTTTGATGGGGACAGTGTAGAGGGAGCTTTACTCTGTATGTAACCCCGTGCTGTATCTGTCCTGGGTGTGTTTGATGGGGACAGTGTACAGTGAGCTTTACTCTGTATCTAACCCCGTGCTGTATCTGTCCTGAGTGTGTTTGGTGGGGACAGTGTCGAGGAAGGTTTTCTCTGCATGAAAACACTTGATGAATCCACTCTTCGATCGCTTCAATGTGGGAACAAACAGGGATCTAATTTTATCCAGTCATTGGATAGAGCTCTTGGGGCTAAAGTGGGATCAGGATGTTGAATTTGATGATCAGCCATGATCATAATGAATGTTGGAGCAGGCTGGAAGGGCCGAATGGCCTCCTCCTGCTTCTAGTTTGTGTGTTTATAAATGATGAAAAGGCAGCAGCAGTGGGAGTTCAATATGTGTGGATATTTCACAGCTTGATTCACACAATACACACAGCAATGTCGCTGATATCTTGGAAATGCTGCAAATGTTGTCAAACACAATACGCAGGGGACCTTAATGTTGCAATGTTACTCCCAAACTGTCATCCCACAGGGTCAACATTTCTGTACAATGTGAGTGAATCGTAAGTTAATATAGTTCAGTTTCAATGTTTAAAATAACCAGTCACTTTTCTGTGGCTGCTTTGGGAATGTCAGTGGAATGTAGTTTACAGTAAAGTGTGAACAATTAGAACATAGAACATAGAACATTACAGCGCAGAACAGGCCCTTCGGCCCACGATGTTGCACCGACCAGTTAAAAAAAAAACTGTGACCCTCCAACCTAAACCAATTTCTTTTCGTCCATGAACCTATCTACGGATCTCTTAAACGCCCCCAAACTAGGCGCATTTACTACTGATGCTGGCAGGGCATTCCAATCCCTCACCACCCTCTGGGTAAAGAACCTACCCCTGACATCGGTTCTATAACTACCCCCCCTCAATTTAAAGCCATGCCCCCTCGTGCTGGATTTCTCCATCAGAGGAAAAAGGCTATCACTATCCACCCTATCTAAACCTCTAATCATCTTATATGTTTCAATAAGATCCCCTCTTAGCCGCCGCCTTTCCAGCGAAAACAATCCCAAATCCCTCAGCCTCTCCTCATAGGATCTCCCCTCCATACCAGGCAACATCCTGGTAAACCTCCTCTGCACCCTCTCCAAAGCCTCCACATCCTTCCTGTAATGTGGGGACCAGAACTGCACACAGTACTCCAAGTGCGGCCGCACCAGAGTTGTGTACAGTTGCAACATAACGCTACGACTCCTAAATTCAATCCCCCTACCAATAAACGCCAAGACACCATATGCCTTCTTAACAACCTTATCTACTTGATTCCCAACTTTCAGGGATCTATGCACACATACACCTAGATCCCTCTGCTCCTCCACACTATTCAAAGTCCTCCCGTTAGCCCTATACTCAACACATCTGTTATTCCTACCAAAGTGAATTACCTCACACTTCTCCGCATTAAACTCCATCCGCCACCTCTCGGCCCAACTTTGCAACCTGTCTAAGTCTTCCTGCAAACTACGACACCCTTCCTCACTGTCTACCACACCACCGACTTTGGTGTCATCAGCAAATTTGCTAATCCACCCAACTATACCCTCATCCAGATCATTAATAAATATTACAAACAGCAGTGGCCCCAAAACAGATCCCTGAGGTACACCACTTGTAACCGCACTCCATGATGAATATTTACTATCAACCACCACCCTCTGTTTCCTATCCGCTAGCCAATTCCTGATCCAATTTCCTAGATCACCCCCAATCCCATACATCTGCATTTTCTGCAGAAGCCTACCATGGTGAACCTTATCAAACGCCTTACTAAAATCCATATATACCATATATTGGGGAATAATTGGAAGCAGTTTCCATTGAGAGCTTCCTGCATTCTGGAAATGTGTGTGATCTATTCAGAGATTGGAAATGATGGATGAATAAAGATACAGTTCTTTGTTACTGACATTAGATTGTGACCCTTGAAGTTTCACCAGTTCCATGTGCTGAGAGAAAGGAATGATTAAGCAACATCCAGCATTCAAATTCTTCAGAGAAGTTTAAAAGGCAGTGAAAGACTGAATACACAAACTCTGAGACAGACAGACACAACTGTATCCACAGCTTAAACTTCATGTTTGAATCTGCGGGGATGAGATCATGGTTGGAATAAACAAGAGTCCACTCTGGGATGCTGAGCAATTTGAGTTCTGTTTTTCCTAAAAAGTCAATCTAAAAATCTGCAATTAAAAATTCCTTGGACAGAGCAGAGGGGATTTTACTCTGTGTGTTGTGTTTGGGTTGGAAGTGTTTTCTGAGCAGGGTGGTACAATGGCACAGTGGTTGGCACTGCTGCCTCACAGCGCCAGGGACCCGGGTTCAATTCCAGCCTCGGGTGACTGTCTGTGTGGAGTTTACACATTCTCCCCGTGTCTGCGTTGGTTTCCTCCGAGTGCCCCGGTTTCCTCCCACACTCCAAAGATATGCGGGCTATTTTGATTGGCTATGCTAAATTGCCCCTTAATGTCCAGGGATGTGTAGGTTTGGGGAATTAGCTCTGGTAAATGCATGGCATTATGCGGATAGATGCTCTTTCGGAGAGTCAGTACAGACCCGATAGGCTGAATGGCCTCCTTCTGCACTGTGGTGATTGTATGGTTTTTGTGTCTATGAAGATTTACTCTGAAACACTGGGATTGAGGTTAAGGAGTGATTTAATGAAACCCTTCAAAATAATAAGTGAAATGGAGAGGGTTAATAAAGAAGAAAGCTAAAAGCAAAATACTGCAGATACAGGAATCATGGGTGGCACAGAGGTTAGCACTGCTGCCTCAGAGCGCCAGGGACCCGGGGTCGATTCCAGGCTTGGGTCACTGTCTGTGCGGAGTCTGTACATTCTCCCCGTGTCTGCGTGGGTTTCCTCCGCCTGCTCCACTTTCCTCCCACAGTCTGAAAGACACGATGGTTAGGTGCGTTGGCCATGCTAAATTCTCCCTCAGTGTCGCCGAACAGGTGGCGGAGTGTGTCGACTTGTGAATTTTCACAGTAACTTCATTGCAGTGTTAAAGTAAGCCTATTTGTGACACGAATAAATAAACTTAAACTCAAAACTGAAACAAAAACAAAATGCTGTAAAATCTCAGCAGGTCTGACAGCATCTGTGGAGAGGGAATAGAGCCAATTTTTCGAGTCAGGATGACCCACTGATACTGATAAAGAGGAACATTTTCTGCTGGTTGGGGAGTCTAGGACTTGGGGGACATTGGATTTTAGACAATGTTTAGTATTTCAGACTTTTAGGAGTGAAATGAAGAAACACTTTGCCACGTGGAACTTACAAAGAAACATAGAAAATAGGAACAGGTGGAGGCCATTCAGCCCTTCCATCCTGCTCCGCCATCCATTGTGACCATGGCTGATCATGGTTTCCTCCGGGTGCTCCGGTTTCCTCCCACAGTCAAAAGATGCCCAGGTTGGTTGATTGGCCGTGACAAATTGACCCTAGTTTCGGGGGGGATCAGCAGGGTAAATGTGTGGTGTTACGGGGATAGGGTGGGATTGTTGTCGGTGCAGGCTCGATGGGCCGAATGGTCTCCTCCTGTTCCTATTTGCGACGTTTCTTTGTAAGTGTCAGGTACAATCTGCGACTGTACATCTTGTGTGTGTCTCAGTGTCAGCTCTGAAACCTGTACAGCACAATCCCATCCTGTTTCAGTCTCAGCCTGCCTCTGTATCTGTATCTCTCCCTCTGAAATTAGCTTGTCCTTTTCCTGAATAAGACTGACTACATTTCCAAAGGGCTGGATTCATACAATAAAACAGCAAGCTTTCTTCAAACGATGGTTTGCAAATGTTGGTGAGCTCAGTACACGTGGTACATTAATGTTACAATGAGATAGAATCTGTATTCAGACAACTGTCACCCCAGAGGCTCCAAACTTCACCGTGTTAACATTCTGACCAAACACTAAAGCTTTCCATAAAGCAAGGCTGACAAATCCCAATCCTCCTTTTCCGATGCGCTCTGACTAATATATTTCTTTCACTCACTATCTCTCGGTCCCCCTCTTGATCTCTGTCACTCCCTTTTTCTCACTCACTCAGTCTGTGTTTTCTCTGAATCTCTCTCTCTCTCTCCCTCTGAGAATCTAGAATGAAACATCAGTCAGCTTTTTTAGGTTTGTTCACAGTGAGCAATTTTCTTCAATGCTTTCTCAGATAAGGAGAGCAAAACTGTACACAATACTGCAGGTGTGGTCTCACTGAGGCCCTGTACAGCTGCAGTAAGACATCCTTGCTCCTGGACTCACATCCTCTTGCAAAGAAGGACAACATCCCATTGGTCTTCCTAACAGCTTGCTTACCTGCACGCTCACTTCCAGTGACTGGTGTATAAGGACATCCAGGTCCCTTTGTACACCATCATTCCCAATCTATCACCATTTAACCTATACTCTGCCATTCTGTTTCTCCGTTCAAAGTGGAAAACATCACATTTATCCACATGTGTGGTGTGTGAGTTTGTGTCCAAATACAGTCAAACTCAGACACAAACTGGGGCTTTAACCACACACACAGTGTTGTGTACAGTTTTATCCTCTTACCTAAGGAAATACATTCTTGTTGAGAGACTTCAATGACGTTTAACTGCATTAATTCCAGGGGTGGAGGGAGTGTCCCCTGAGGAAAGATTCAATAGACTGGACTTTTATTTTATGCACTTTGGAAGAATGAGAGGTGATCTCATTCAAACTCAGAGAGTTCTTACAGGGCCCAGCGGGGTAGAGACATAAAGATTTACACATTGGAAACAAGCCCTTTGGCCAAACTTGTCCATGCCACCCAGATTTTACCATTAAGCTAGTACCATTTGCCTGTTTGACATATATCCCTCCATACCAATCTTCCCAATATAACTGTCTAAATGCTTTCTAAAATATAAAATTGTACCCGCCGCTACTACGACCTCTGGCAGCTTGTTCCAATTCCTCACCACCCTCTGTGTGAAAAGAATTGCCCTCTGGACCCTCTCCTCTCTCACCTTAAACCTGTGCCCTCTAGTTTTAGACTCCTCTCCCTTTTGGAAAAGATGTTGACGAGCTTATCAAAGGACAACAAAAATTACAGCACAGGAACAGGCCCTTCGGCCCTCCAAGCCTGCACCGACCATGCTGCCCGACTGAACTAAAACCTCCTACCCTTCCGGGGACCAGATCCCTCTATTCCCATCCTATTCATGTATTTGTCCAGACACTCCGTAAAACTCACGATTGTGTCTGCTTCCACTACCTCCCCGGCAGTGAGTTCCAGGCACACCACCCTCTGTGTAAAAAACATGCCTCGTACATCTCCTTTAAACCTTGCCTCTCGCACCTGAAACTTGTGCCCCCGAGTAATTGACTCTTCGACCCAGAGAAAAAGCTTCTGACTATCCACTCTGTCCATGCCCCTCATAATGTTGTGGACTTCTACCAGTTCACCCCTCAACCTCTGTCGTTCCAATGAGAACAAATCAAGTTTCTCCAACCTCTCCTCATAGCTAATGCCCTCCATACCAGGCAACATCCTGGTAAATCTTTTCTGAATCCTCTCCAAAGCCTCCACATTTTTCTCGTAGTGTGTCGACCAGAATTGAACACTATATTCCAAGTGCGGATTAACTGAGGTTCTATAAAGCTGCTATATTTATGCCTCATTATTTTATAGACCTCTATAAGACCACGCCTAAGTCAACTCAAGGACAAAAAGTCCCAGACTATCCAGCCTCTCATTATAACTCAAACCATCAAGACCCTGTAGCATCCCAGTAATTCTTTTCTGCGCACTTTCTGGTTTAATAATATCCTTTCTATAATAGGGTGACCAAAACAATACACAGCATTCCAAGTGTGGTCTTACCAATGCCTTGTATAACTTCAACAAGACGTCCCAACTCCTGTGTTCAATGTTCTGACCAATGAAACCAAGCATGTGGAATGCCTTCTTCACCACTCTATCCACCTGTGACTCCACTTTCAAGGAGTTTTCAATCTGTACCCCGAGATCTCTTTGTTCTGTAACTCTCACCAACACCCTACCATTAACTGAGTAAGTCCTGCGTTGGTTCAATCCACCAAAATGCATCACCTCGCATTTATCTAAATTAAACTCCATCTGCCATTCATCAGCCCACTGGCCCAATTGATCAAGATCCCGTTGCAACCCTAGATAACCTTCTTCACTGTCCACTGTGCCATAAATCCTGGTGTCATCGGCAAACGTACGAACCATGCCTCCTAAATTCTCATCCAAATCATTAATATAAATGACAAATAACAGTGGACCCAGCACCGATCCCTGAGGCACCCCGCTGGTCACAGGCCTCCAGTTTGACAAAAAAACAGCCCTCTACAACCACCTTCTGTCATCAAGCCTATTTTATACCAATTTGGCTACCTCACCCTGGATCCCGTGAGATTTAACCAAATCCTGTCTGCTTTTGTTTTGAAATGTTTACATTTTTTAACACTGAAACCTCTTGCCCTTGTTGGGAATATCAGTGCGGTTTGAGAAAAGCAAACACTGATCCCACACTCAACAGCCCCCAACACAGGACTGAGCAGAGAGTGTGAAATGTGACTGGTGTGAGTGTGGATTGTCTTTTAAAAGTGGGTAAGAAACACTCCCCCATTTTCAAATCTTTACCTTGCTTATGGAGTGTCTCGGACTCCCCTGACACTCACTATCCATCTGAATTAATCTCTATTCCTCACTGTCTAACTGTTACTCTCTGCATTGCTCCCTCTCCCTATCTCTCTGTTACTCTGCATCGCTCCATCTCTCTCTCTCTTCCTCTCTCTCTCTATCCCTCTCATCCACCATGTTGTTTATCGTTAAGGGGTCTAATCACGGAGAATTCAAACACTCTTTCTGTTTCTGTCTTGGCAGAATTAGCAACATGAGTGGAGATTTCAAGACTGGATTCACACAATACAGACAGAACGCTGGTGAGCTCAGTACACGTGGTACCTGAATGTTACAATAAGATAGAATCTGTATTCAGACAACTGTCACCCCACAGGGTCCAAACTTCACCGTGTTAATTTGATTTGATTTGATTGATTTGTATTGGGATGCAGTGAAAAGTATTGTTTCTTGTGCGCTATACAGACAAAACATTCCGTACGTAGAGTACACAGGGGAGAAGGAGAGGAAAGGGTGCAGAATATAGTGTTGCAGTTACCGATAGGGTGTAGAGAAAGATCAGCTCACACACACACTCTCTCTTACACACTCTTAGACACACACATAATCTCACACGCACACACACTCTCTCTCACACACACACTCTCTCACACACTCAGACACACACATAATCTCACACACACACTCTCTCTCTCACACACACACTCTCTCTCACACACGTACTCTCTCTCTCACACACACACTCTCTCTCACACACGTACTCTCTCTCTCACACACACACTCACACACTCTTTTATGCTCACACACTCTCTCATGCACTCTCTCACATATACACTCTCTCTCTCACACACACACACACACACTCACACACAGTCTCTCTCTCTCGCACACTCTCTGTCTCTCTCTAACACTGTCTCTCAAACATTCCCTCTCTCTCTCACACACACACAAACACACACATATTCTCTCTCACTCACACACAATGATGGGGACAGTGTAGAGGGAACTTTACTCTGTATCTAACCCCGTGCTGTACCTGTCCTGGGAGTGTTTGATGGCGTCAGTGTCGAGGGAGCTTTACTCTGTATCTAACCCCGTGCTGTACCTGTCCTGGGAGTGTTTGATGGGGACAGTGTAGAGGGAGCTTTACTCTGTACCTAACCCCGTGCTGCACCTGTCCTGGGAGTGTTTGATGGGGACAGTGTAGAGGGAGCTTTACTCTGTATCTAACCCCGTGCTGTACCTGTCCTGGGAATGTTTGATGCAGACAGTGTAGAGGGAACTTTACTTTGCATCTAACCCCGTGCTGTACCTGTCCTGGGAGTGTTTGATGGGGACAGTGTAGAGGGAACTTTACTTTGCATCTAACCCCGTGCTGTACCTGTCCTGGGAGTGTTTGATGGGGACAGTGTAGAGGGAGCTTTACTCTGTACCTAACCCCGTGCTGTACCTGTCCTGGGAATGTTTGATGTGGACAGTGCAGAGGGAACTTTACTCTGTATCTACCCCATGCTGTACCTGTCCTGGGAGTGTTTGGTGGGGACAGTGCAGAGGGAGCTTTACTCTGTATCTAAAACTGTGCTGTACCTGTCCTGGGAGTGTGTGATGCGGACAGTGTAGAGGGAACTTTACTCTGTATCTAACCCCGTGCTGTACCTTTCCTGGGAGTGTTTGATGGGGACAGTGTAGAGGGAACTTTACTTTGCATCTAACCCCGTGCTGTATCTGTCCTGGGAGTGTTTGATGGGGACAGTGTAGAGGGAGCTTTACTCTGTATCTAACCCCGTGCTGTACCAGTCCAGGGAGTGTGTGATGCGGACAGTGTAGAGGGAACTTTACCCTGTACCGAGCCCATGCTGTCCTTGTCCTGGGAGTGATTGATGGGGACAGTGTAGATGGAACTTTACTTTGTATCTAACCCCGTGCTGTACCTGTCCTGGGAGTGTTTGATGGGGACAGTGTCGAGGGAGCTTTACTCTGTATCTAACTTTGAACTGCACCTGTCCTGGGAGTGTTTGATGGGTGCCAGTGTCGAGGGAGCTTTATTCTGTATCTAACCCCATGCTGTACCTGTCCTGGGAGTGTTTGATGGCGTCAGTGTAGAGGGAGCTTTACTCTGTATCTAACCCCGTGCTGTACCTGTCCTGGGAGTGTTTGATTGGGACAGTGTAGAGGGAGCTTTACTCTGTACCTAACCCCGTGCTGCACCTGTCCTGGGAGTGTTTGATGGGGACAGTGTAGAGGGAGCTTTACTCTGTATCTAACCCCGTGCTGTACCTGTCCTGGGAATGTTTGATGCAGACAGTGTAGAGGGAACTTTACTTTGCATCTAACCCCGTGCTGTACCTGTCCTGGGAGTGTTTGATGGGGACAGTGTAGAGGGAACTTTACTTTGCATCTAACCCCGTGCTGTACCTGTCCTGGGAGTGTTTGATGGGGACAGTGTAGAGGGAGCTTTACTCTGTACCTAACCCCGTGCTGTACCTGTCCTGGGAATGTTTGATGTGGACAGTGCAGAGGGAGCTTTACTCTGTATCTAACCCCGTGCTGTACCTGTCCTGGGAGTGTTTGATGGGGACAGTGTAGAGGGAGCTTTACTCTGTATCTAACCCCGTGCTGTACCTGTCCTGGGAGTGTTTGATGGGGACAGTGTAGAGGGAGCTTTACTCTGTATCTATCCCCGTGCTGTGCCTGTCCTGGGAGTGTTTGATGGGGACAGTGTCGAGGGAGCTTTACTCTGTATCTAACTCCATGCTGTATCAATCCTGGGAGTGTTTTGATGTGGGAAAGTGCAGAGGGAGCTTTACTCTGTATCGAACCCCGTGCTGTACCTGTCCTGGGAGTGTTTGATGGGGAAAATTTCAAGGGAGCTTTACTCTGTATCTAACCCCGTGATGTACCTGTCCTGGATGTGTTTGATGGGGACAGTGTAGAGGGAGCTTTACTCTGTATCTACCCCATGCTGTACCTGTCCTGGGAGTGTTTGATGGGGACAGTGCAGAGGGAGCTGTACTCTGTATCTACCCCATGCTGTACCTGTCCTGCGAGTGTTTGATGGGGACAATTTCAAGGGAGCTTTACTCTGTATCTAACCCCGTGATGTACCTGTCCTGGATGTGTTTGATGGGGACAGTGTAGAGGGAGCTTTACTCTGTATCTAGTCCCGTGCTGTACTGTCCAGGGAGTGTTTGATAGAGACAGTGTAGAGGGACTTTTACCCTGTACCTCGCCCATGCTGTACTTGTCCTGGAAGTGATTGATGGGGACAGGAGAGAGGGAGCTTTACTCTGTATCTAACCCCATGCTGTACCTGTCCTGGGAGTGTTTGATGGGGACAGTGTAGAGGGAACTTGACTCTGCATCAAACCCCGTGCTGTGCTGTCCAGGGAGTGTTTGATAGGGACAGTGTAGAGGGAGCTTTACTCTGTATCTAAACCCGTGCTGTACCTGTCCTGGGAGTGTTTGATGGAGACAGTGTGGAGGGAGCTTTACTCTGTATCTAACCCCGTGCTGTACCTGTCCTGGGAGTGTTTGATGGGGACAGTGTAGAGGGACCTTTCCTCTGTACCTAACCCCGTGCTGTACCTGTCCTGGGAGTGTTTGATGGGGACAGTATAGAGGGAGCTTTACTCTGTATCTAACCCCGTGCTCTTCCTGTCCTGGTCGTGTTTGATGTGGACAGTGTCGAGGGAGCTTTACTCTGTACCTGTCCTGCGAGTGTTTGATGGGGACAGTGCAGAGGGAGCTTTACTCTGCATCAAACCCCGTGCTGTACTGTCCAGGGAGTGTTTGGTAGGGACAGTGTCGAGGGAGCTTTACTCTGTACCGAACCCCGTGCTGTACCTGTCCTGGGAGTGTTTGATGGGGACAGTATAGAGGGAGCTTTACTCTGTATCTAACCCCGTGCTGTACCTGTCCTGGGAGTGTTTGATGGGGACAGTGTAGAGGGAGCTTTACTCTGTATTTAACCCCGTGCTGTACCTGTCCTGGGAGTGTTTGATGGGGACAGTGTAGAGGGACCTTTACCCTGTACCTCGCCCATGCTGTACTTGTCCTGGAAATGATTGATGGGGACAGGAGAGAGGGAGCTTTACTCTGTATCTAACCCCGTGCTGTACCTGTCCTGGGAGTGTTTGATGGGGACAGTGTAGAGGGAACTTGACTCTGCATCAAACCCCGTGCTGTGCTGTCCAGGGAGTGTTTGATGGGGACAGTGTAGAGGGAGCTTTACTCTGTACCTAACCCCGTGCTGTACCTGTCCTGGGAGTGTTTGATGGGGACAGTATAGAGGGAGCTTTACTCTGTATCTAAGCCCGTGCTCTTCCTGTCCTGGTCGTGTTTGATGTGGACAGTGTAGAGGGAGCATTACTCTGTACCTGTCCTGCGAGTGTTTGATGGGGGACAGTGCAGAGGGAGCTTTACTCTGTATCTAACCCCGTGCTGTACCTGTCCTGGGAGTGTTTGATGGGAACGTGCAGAGGGAGCTTTACTCTGTATCTAACCCTGTGCTGTACCTGTCCAGGGAGTGTTTGATGGGGACAGTGTAGAGGGAGCTTTCCTCTGTATCTAACCTAGTGCTGTACCTGTCCTGGGAGTGTTTGATGGGGACAGTGTAGAGGGAGCTTTACTCTGTATCTAAACCCATGCTGTACCTGTCCTGGGAGTGTTTGATGGGGACAGTGTAGAGGGAGCTCTACTCTGTATCTAACCCCGTGCTGTACCTGTCCTGGGAGTGTTTGATGGGGACAGTGTAGAGGGAGCTTTACTCTGTATCTAACCCCGTGCTGTACCTGTCCAGGGAGTGTTTGATGTGGACAGTGCAGAGGGAGCTTTACTCTGTATCTAACCCTGTGCTGTACCTGTCCTGGGAGTGTGAAGCATCTTGGGATAATACTGTCCAAGGTGCTATATAAATGCAAGTTGTTGTTGTGTGTGTCTGAGTGTCAGCTTCTGTCCATGTCCAGGACACTGCACGTAACAGAGAATGATTCACTCTGGTCTGCGATTGTACATCTCGTGTGTGTCTCAGTGTCAGCTCTGAAACATGTACAGCACTATCCCATCCTGTTTCTGTGTCTCTCTGCCTCTGTATCTGTATCTCTCCCTCTCGCTCCATCTCTCTCCCCATGACTGAAACAAACTAGAGTTTCAATCCCACACTGGGATGCTGTTCAATGTGAGTTCAGTTTCCCAGAAATAAAAATCCTCAATTAAAAATTCCTTTGACACAGCAGAGGGAACTTTTCTCAAAGTGAATTTGCGGCTGTCTTGAATTTGAACCCAAGTTTTCAATATGGGGGTGGCACAGTGATGCAGGGGTTAGCACTGCTTCCTCACAGTGCCAGGGACCCGCCTTCGATTCCCAGCATGGGTCACTTTCTGACTGGAGTTTGAACGTCCTTCCCGTGTTTGTGTGGGTTTCCTCCGGGTGCTCCGGTTTCATCCCACACTCCAAAGATAGAACAAAGAAAATTACAGCACGGGAACAGGTCTTTCGGCTCTCCAAGCCTGCACCGACCATGCTGCCTGACTGAACTAAAACCCCCTACCCTTCCGGGGACCATATCCCTCCATTCCCATCTTATTCATGTCTTTGTCAAGACGCCCTTGAAAAGTCACTATCATATCCGTTTCCACTCCCTCCCCCGGCAACGAGTTTCAGGCACCCACCACGCTCTGTGTAAAACAACTTTCCTCCCACATCTCCTTTAAACCTTGCCCCTCGCACCTTAAACCTATGCCCCCAAGTAATAACTCTTCCACTCTGGGAAAAAGCTTCTGACTATCCACTCTGTCCATGCCCCTCATAATCTGGCAGACTTCTGTCAGGTGTACAGGTTAGGTGGATTGGCCATGCTAAATTGTCCCTTAGTGTCAGGAGGATTAGCTGAGGTAAATGTATGGGATTATAGGGATGGGGCCTGGGTGGGATTGTGTTCAGTGCAGACTCGATGGGCCGAATGGCCTCCTGCACTGCAGGATTCTATGAACCCTGTTCTGTATTTGGTTTGGGATTGTTTGTTGAAAAGTGTAGTTGAAGTGTTACTCTGTAATGCTGGAATTTAGGCTACGGCATGATTGGATCAAACACTTCAAGATAATAAGGGGAATGGAGAGGACTGATAAAGAACAACTTTTCCTGCTGGTTGGGGAGTCCAGGACTTGGGGACATTGGATTTCAAACAATGGTGAGGATTTTAGACTTGTAGGAGTGGAATTCAGAAACACTTTGCCACACCAGCTGTGATATTAGTTTGGAACTACCTTCTATAATTCGCAGTTGATGCTCAGTCGCTTATTAATGTTTAAATCTGAGGTTGATAGGTGATATTTTTATACAGGAGAAGCAATTTAAAATCAATGGGTCAATGTTAAAATGGATGCAGGAACAGAGAGACCTGGGCTTTCAGTTCATTTTTACATCTTAAAGATTCAACCTGGGGCTCAGAATCTGTCAGTTGAATCTACTTTTCCCGCCTGATAAAGTGTCAACAATTGTGTTGGGGAATGTGACAAAAGGTGACATTCCTGCACAGTGGGGCTGGGAGGTTGTTTGAAAGGAGATTCAGATTGTATCAGAAAGCGTCAATTAGATTGTGTCTCGTTGCAGAAGGTGCATATTTCACAGGAAATGCCCCGAGATAAAGACTAGTTTCACCGATGTCTGAGTAACTTTCAAAGTCTGCAGATGCATGAAGGGGGCAGAGATATTGTAATATTCAGAGCAGGAGATGGGGGACAATCACAGAATTGAAGATGTGAGGCCATCTCTTGTTTCCGAATGTCAGTGTTTAGCTTTTAAACTTTAGTCCTGGGCTAATAATTCCAAGTTTGCAATCCCACACTTTGCTGTTGTGAATTAGAGTTGTGAATTTTCTGAAATTGGTTGTGTAATAAAACTCGGTGCAGGATGCAATGATTCCCATTCTGCCTGCTGCTGCAAAGCCCCCGTGACTGTCTCAGTTTCATCGTATTTATCAATGATTTGAGATCCTAGAATCATAGAATCCCTAAAGGGCAGACCATTCGGCCCATCGGGTCTGCATCGACCACAATCCCACCCAGGCCCGATTCCCGTAACCCCATATATTTACCCTGTTAATCCCCTGACACTAAGGTCAATTTATCATGGCCAATCCACCTAACCCGCACATTTTTGGACTGTGGGAGGAAACTGGAGCACCCGGAGGAAACCCACGCAGACACTGGGAGAACTCTACACTGACAGCGAGCTGAGGCTGGAATTGAATCTGGGTTCTTGGCGCTGTGCTAACCACTGTGCCACCATGCCGTTCATCATAGATTCCCTAAAGTGCAGAAGGAGGTCCTTTGGTCCATCAAGCCTGCCCCCGACAACAATACCACCCGGGCCTGAATCCCCCTAACACTAAGGGGCAATTGAGCACGGCCAATTAACCTCACCCGCATATCTTTGGAGTGTGGGAGGAAACCAGAGCACCCGGAGGAAACCCACGCAGACACTGGGAGAACGTACAAACTCCACACAGACAGTCACCCGAGGCTGGAATTGAACATGGGTCCTTGGTGCTGTGGGGGAGCAGTGCTAACCACTGTGCCATCATGTCGCCTGGTGATGAGACAGAAAGTTTGCTACATTTCACAGAAATAGGCAGCATTTTAAGTCTGACAGCCAGAAGCTTCAAATGGCAAAGAGGTATTCCACTGCATAAGAGGCCATTCAGCTCATTGAGTCTGCACAGACTTGATGACAGAGTATCTTACCCAGGCCCTCACCCCAGCCCTATCCCCATAACCCCATTGCTAATCCATCTAATCTATATATTTTGCGAGTGTGGAAGGTAACCAGAGCACCCGGAGGAAACCCTTGCAGACACGGGGAGAATGTGCAAACTCCACACAGTCACCCGAGGCTGGCATTGAACCCGGGTCCCTGGCGCTGTGAGGCAGCAGTACGAACCACTGTGCCACCGTGCCGCCCTAAAGTAAAATGTCTTAACTGAATGGTTCAAAGAGAGAAAGATGGATTTTATTGGAGACAATTGTGTGGTCACCCACTTTAAAAAGGATAGAACAGATTGCTTTATGAATGGGGAAAGGCTGGAAAGAGTGGAGGCCCAAAGAGACTTGGGGCGGTCACATCAACATAGAAAATAGGAGGAGGAAGAGGCCATTCAGCCCTTCGAGCCTGACCCACCATTCAACACTATCATGGCCGATCCTCTGTCTCAATGCCATACCCCAGCGCCCTCCCCATACACCTCGACACCTTTAGAGTGTAGAATTCTATCTCTTTCCTCCTTAAATATATTCAGTGACTTGGTCTCCACAGCTTTCTGTGGGAGAGAATTCCACAGGTTCACCACCCTCTGAGTGAAGAGGTTTCCCCTCATCTCAGTCCCAAATGGCCTCCCCCGTATCCTGAGACTGTGACCCCTTGTTCCAGACACCCCCAGCCGGAGGAAACAATATCCCTGTATCCAGCCTGTCCAGCACTGTCAGAATTTTATACCTTTCAATTAGATCCCCGCTCACTCTTCTACATTCCAGTGAATACAGGCCCAGCCGACCCAATCTCCCCTCAGACATCAATGCTGCCATCCCAGGAATCAGTCTGGTGAACATTCACTGCTCTCCCTCTGTGGCAAGTACATCCTTCCTCAGATAAGGAGAGGAACACTGTACACAAGACTCCAGGTGTGGTCTCACCGAGGCTCTGTCCAGCTGCAGTAAGACATCCTTGCTCTTCTACTCCAATCATCTTGCAATGAAGGACAACATCCCATTGGTCGTCCTAACTGCTTGCTGTAGCTGCATGCTTGCTTTCAGTGACTGGTGTTCTCAGATACCCAGGTCCCTTTGTACAACATTTCCCAATCTATCACCATTCAACTAATACTCTGCCATTCTCTTCCTCCGTCCAAAGTGGATAACGTCACATTTATCCACATTATTCTGCATCTGCCATGTATTTCCCCACTCACTCAACTTGTCTAAATCACCCCGAAGCCTCTTCACATCCTCCTCATCACTCACATTCCCACCAAGTTTCGCCTCATCAGCAAACGTGAGAATATTACGTTTGGTTCCCTCATCCAAATCACTGATGTGTTTTGTGAATAGCTGGGACCCAAGAACTGACCCCTGCGGGACCCCACTCGTCACTGCCTGCGAGTTCGAAAAAGATTCATTTATTCCTGTCTGTGCGGAGTCCGCATGTTCTCCCTGTGTCTGCGTGGGTTTCCTCCGGATGCTCCGGTTTCCTCCCTCAGTCTGAAAGATGTGCTGTTTAAGGTGCATTGGCCATGCTAAATTCTCCCTCAGTGTTACCCGAACAGGCGCCAGAGTGTGGTGACTAAGGGATTTTCACAGTAACTTCATTACCGTGTTAATGTAAGCCGACTTGTGACACTAATACATAAACTTCTAAACTTCTTTCAATTCTAAATTAGGAAGCACTTCTTCACACGAGATGTGGTTAAAGTTTGGTCCTGTCTTCTGTAAATGAGCCCTCCCTATATCCCCCAGTCCCACCATCCTCTGATATCTGTTTTCCTTTAATCCTGGCTCCCTGACCATTCCCCATTTTAATCCTTTCACCATTGGGGTCTGCAGTTCACTGTGTGGCTCCAACTCTGGAATTCCTTCCCAAAACTCTCTGTCTTCATACCTCCCTTTCCACCATTCAGACACTTCCTCAAAACAACCCCTTTTTGACCAGATCTTTGGGGCAATTCTTTTGTCCCTAAACTCGCCTGTGACTCGGCTTCTAATTTTTCACTCCAGGCTCCTGTGAAGCATCTGAGGACGTTTCTGTTCAAGGTGCTATATCAATGCAGGTTGTTGTTTTATGTGTCTGAGTGTCAGTTTCTCTCAATGTCCAGGACACTGCAGATAACAGAGAATGATTCATTCCCCACTCAACCATTTCCATCAAGCCACGGGGCCAACCTGGCATCCCTTAAAAATGAGGTGTCAACCTGGTGAAGCTCCCAAACAGGAGCGGGCAGCACGGTGGCACCAGTGGTTAGCACTGCTGTATCACAGCACCAGGGACACAAGTTCATATCCAGCCTCGGGTCACTATCTGCATGGGTTTCCTCCGAGTGCCGCTCTTCCTTCTCTCAGCCCAAAGATGTGCGGGTTCAGTGGATTGGCCATGCTAACTTTCCCCATAGTCTTAGGGGGATTAGCAGGGTAAATACTTTGACTTGATTAATTATTTTGATTTGATTTATTATTATCATATTAGTATACAGTGAAAAGTCTTGTTTCTTGTGCGCTATACAGACAAAGCATACTGTTCATAGAGAAGGAAGCGAGAGAGTGCAGAATGTAGTGTTACAGTCATAGCTAGGGTGGAGAGAAAGATCAATTTAATGCAGGGTAGGTCCATTCAAAAGTCTGACAGCAGCAGGGAAGAAGCTGTTCTTGAGTGGGTTGGTACGTGACCTCAGACTTTTGTATCTTTTTCCCGACGGCAGAAGGTGGAAGAGAGAATGTCCGGGGTGGGTGAGGCCCTTCATTATGCTGGCTGCTTTTCCGAGGCAGCGGGAAGTGTAGACAGAGTCAGTGGATGGGAGGCCGGTTTGCGTGATGGATTGGGCTACATTCATGACCTTTTGTAGATCCTTGCGGTCTTGGGCAGAACAGGAGCCAGACCAAGCTGTGATGTAACCAGAAAGAATGAGTTAGTGAGAGTTGTAGCTGACATGCCCAATTTCCTTCATCTTCTGAGAAAGTAGAGGCATTGACTGTGTTTCTAACTCTGTGGTGTATTTTGTCACAGGACAGTTTCGATGGAGATTTATTCTGTGTCCCTGGGATTTAGAATGTTCAGGAGTGAGTTGATTGAAGTTTTCTTTAATTCTTTCGTGGGACATGGGCATCGCTGGCTGAACAGAATTTATTGCATCGAGTTGCTCTTCGCGGGCAGTTGAGAGTTAACCGCATTGCTGTGGCTCTGGAGTCACACGTAGCCCAGACCACGTAAGGATGGCAGATTTCCTTCCCTAAAAGACATCAGTGAACCAGACGGGTTTTTCCGACAATCGACAATGGTTTCATGGTCACCAGTAGATTCTTAATTCCAGATATTTTTATTGAATTCCAATTGGTGGGATTCAAACCCAGGTCCCCAGAACATTGGCTGAGTTTCTGGATTAATAGTCTGGAGATAATAGCACTAGGCCATTGCCTCTCCTAGTGTCACCTCTCCATCCCTGTCATTCACTCATCATCTCCGCTTCCACCATCCTCATAGGCCGTGTGTCCAAACACATTCCCAGGCTCTGTGTGTGTGTGAAAGATGTTTTTCCTCACATTCCCTCACTGCGTCTCTCCTGAAACTTTAAATTGTGTCTCCCTGTCATCCCTGAACCCAATCAGCTAACGGCAACAGCTTTCCTTTATCGACTTTATCTAAACCTGTCCTAATCTTGCACAACTCGAGCAAATCTCCCCTCAAGGGGAACAAGCCCCGTTTCTCCAACCTCACCCTGGAGCTCACATCCCTCATTCCCGCAATTAATCCACTCTCAAAGATGCTGCAGACCTTCATATTTCCTCCCTCGGTCTGTTTATCCCATCACAGGATCACAGAATTGTTGCAGGGCAGAAGGAGGCAAGTGGAGTTCGGACAAGAAGTTGAGGAGAGCAGAGAAAATATAAACTAAATGGGCCCAAGGTAATTCTGTGTTTATTTCTTTTTCTCACTCTCTCTGTCTGTGTCTTCTGTCCCTCTCTCCATCTCTCCCTCTCCCTCTCTGGGAATCTGTGAAAAATATCCACAAATATCAGGCAGCCATTTGGCCTTTCTTCCCAGTGGCCATTTGATGTGAGTGCAGCACTGAGATATTTCTGACAGAGTTGTCTCCTCGCTAAGGTAACATTCGTATTTTAGATGTGACAGAGACGCAGCTATGGAGACACAAACGAGGGTTGTATTCCCGGGAATTTTGGAGTGTCAGGGATAATTTGATCCAAGTTGTCAGGAGAATAATGGAAACTGATAGGATAGAGAAAGAGAAAGGTTTCTTGCTGGTTGTGGAGTCTGGGACTGGGATCATTGTCTGAAATATTAAAAATATTCTGAAACCCTTTCAAAGTGAAATTAAGAAACACTTCTTCACACAAAGGGTGTTCTCGAATCACAGAACAGCAGGAGGCCATTCGGCCCATCATGTCTGCCCCGATCCCGGAAGAGCCACCCAGCGAGTCCCATTCTCCAGCCCTATCTCCTTAGCCCCCTAAAGCAATCACTTTCAAATATGTATCCGCCTCTCTTTTGAATCCTCCTATGGAATCTGCCTCCACCTCTCTCCCAGGCAGCGCATTCCAAATCCCAACAACTCTCCGAGTAAAGCAGTTTCTCCTCATCACACTCCCAGCTCCCTTGCTGACCATCTTGAAATTGTAACCCCTTCGTCACTGACACACCAACGAGTGGAAACAGAATATCCTTCTTCACCCTGTCAACATTGTTCATCATTCTGAACACCTCGATAAGGTCACCTCTTAATCTTCTCTGCTCCAAGGAGAATAAGGCCAATTTCTCTCATCTTTCCTTGGATCTAAAATTTCTCATTCCTGGAATCATTCGAGTGAATCTCCTTTGCACTCTCTCTCTCTCTCTGCCTCTCTCGAGGACTTTAACGTCCTTCCTTAAATACGGTGCCCAGAACTGATCCCAGTGCTCCGAATGTGATCTGTCCAATGATTTGTAGAGGTGTAGCATCACTTCCTTGCTTTTATACTCTATGCCTCTCTTTATAAACCCAAGGATCCTATCAGGCTTCTTAACAACTGTTTCATCTTGCCTGGCCACCTTCAGAGAATGAATCACTTGAAACCCAAGGCCCATCTGCTCCTGTAGTCCCCTCAGCATTGTACCATTGAGTCTGTATCGTCTCCCCATGTTTCTTCCACCAAAATGCATTCCCTCCCATTTCGCTGCATTGAAATTCATCTCCCAGGTGTCTGCCCATTTGGCCAACTTGTCCATGTCCCTCTGAAGTCGCTCAGTGTCACTCTTCTCTCTTCTCCCGAGCTCAGCGTCATCTGCAAATTTGGAGATTGTGCGTTCAACCGCCGTCGCTAAGCTGTTAATATAAATCAGAAAAAGCAAGGATCCCAACACTGATCCCTGGGGAACACCACTTTCAACTCGTCTCCAGTCTGAGAAATGCCCATCTCTACCTCCCCTCTGTTTCCTATCTCTTACCAAACTTCTAATCCATGCTGCCAAGGACTCATCCATCCCAAATATTTCTCATTTGCTGATTTGCATGTTAGCGGAGCGGTGTAAGAGGCATGCGGAACACTTGCCTTTTTCTGTCGAGGCATAGATTACAAAAGCAGGGTAGACATGTTGGAGCTGTATAAAACTTTGGTGAGGCCACAGCTGGAGCACTGTGTGCGGTTCTGGTCGCCACATTATAGGAAGGGTGTGAATGCACTGGACAGGATGCAGAGGAGATTCACCAGGATGCATCTGAGCTGGAGTGTTTCAGCTATGAAGAGAGCTATGGGCCACACGGCGGCACAGTTGTTATCACTGCTGCATCACAGCGCCAGGGACCCAGGTTCGATTCCCGGCTCAGGTCACTGTCTGTGTGAAGTCTGCACGTTCTCTCCGTGTCTGCGTGGCTCTCCTCTGGGCGCTGCGGTTTCCTCCCACAGTGCGAATGATGTGCTGGTTAGGGTGCATTGTCCGTGGTAAACTTTCTCTCAGTGTAACCGAACACCAGAGTGTGGCATCTGGGGAATTATCACCGTAACTTCACAGTGTTAATGCAAGCCTACTTGTGACACTAATAAACAAAATTAAAAATGAGATGCTGAGTAGGCTTGTGTTGTATTCATTGGAGCAGAGAAGACTGGGGGGGGGGGGGGGGGGCGACCTGATTGAGGTGGACAAGATTATGAGAGACATGAAGAGTGTGGATCGGGAGCAGCTGTTCCCCTTAGTTGAAGGGTCAGTCACGAGGGGACATAGGTTCAAGGTGAGGGGCAGGAGGTTTGGGGGGGATGTGAGGAAAATCTGTTTTACCCACAGGGTGGTGCCAGTCTGGAATGCGCTGCCTGGGAGGTTGGCAGAGGCAAGTTGCCTCACATCCTTTAAAAAGTAGCTGGATAAGCACTTGGCACATCATCACATTCAGGGCTATGGGCCAAGTGCTGGTAAATGGGGTGAGGTCGGTATGTTAGGTGATCCTCACGTGTCGGTGCAGACTCGATGGGCCGAAGGGTCTCTTCTGCACTGTATGAATCTGTGATGAGGAAATGTTTTTAAAGTAGTGACTGCTGGTATCTGGAATGTTCTGCCTTGATTCGCCGTAAGTATTCGCATTCCAACCATTACTCATGTAAATTGAGTCTGTGTCTTTATATGCTCTGTTTGTGAACAGAATTCCCACTCACCTGAAGAAGGGGCTTGGAGCTCCGAAAGCTTGTGTGGCTTTTGCTACCAAATAAAGCTGTTGGACTTTAAGCTGGTGTTGTTAAACTTCTTACTGTGTTTACCCCAGTCCAACGCCGGCATCTCCTCATCATGTTCTGCCTGAGTCAGAGGTGGGAGAAGATTCCATCAAGAGGAAATTGAATGGGAAGTTAAAGGGAAAATATTGACAGGGTTACGGGGAGAGGGTGGAGGATTGGGAATAGTGAAACTGCTCTTGCAGTGTGTCGATCCAGGCTCGACGGGCTGAATGGCCTCCTGTGCTGTCCCCATTCTATGATTCACACACAAGTTAACTTCTCAGTGTCTATTGGGCCCCACTCGTTCCTCCATGATCAGTTCCAGCATTTCAAGCTCAGATCCCAGTACTTTTTAGTTGGGGCATTGAGGAGTAAAACAGAAATAGGAATGAGAGTGTCGGTGCGCTTATGTTTTTGTATTTCTGTGTGTGTGTGTGTGTGTGTGTGTGTGTGTGTGTGTGTGTGTGTGTGTGTGTGTGTGAGAGAGAGAGAGAGAGAGAGACAGTTTCTAAGTGTGTGCAAGTGTCTATTTCAATGTGTGTTTCTGTGTGTGTGATTGTGTTTCTCTGCGTGTGTCTGTGAGTGTGTGTCTGTGTGTGTGTCTCTCTCTGTGTCTTTGTGCATGTGTGTCTGTGAGTGTGTGTTTGTGTCTCTCTGCGTGTGTGCGTGTGTGTCCGTGAGTGTGTGTTTGTGTCTGTGTGTGTGTGTGTCCGTGAGTGTCTGTGTGTCTCTCTCTTTGTCAGTGCATGTGTGTCTATGAGTGTGTGTGTGTCTGTATCTCTGTGAGTGCGTGTGCGTCTGTGTGTGTGTGTGTGTGTCTGTGTGTGTGTTTGTCATGATCTGTTTGAGTGGGGGAGCAGGCTCGATGGGTCAAATGGCCTCCAACTGCACATATTTGAGATTCAAATACATTGGCACACATGCATGCTGACACACACACACAGACACACACACAGACACACACACAGACACACACACAGAGACACATGCATGCTGACACACAGACACACACACACAGACACACACACACACAGAGACACATGCATGCTGACACACACACACACACACACACACAGACACACACACAGACACACACACACACAGACACACACACACCCACACACACAGAGACACACACACACAGAGACACACACACACAGAGACACACACACAGAGACACACACACAGACACACACACACACACACAGAGACACACACACACACAGACACACACAGACACACACAGACACACACACACCCACACAAACTCAGAGACACACACACACACAGACACAGACACACACACGCACACACACACAGAGACACAGACACACACACACACGCACAGACACACACACACACACACACGCACACACACAGAGACACAGACACACACACACACACACAGAGAGACACACACACACACAGAGAGACACACACACACAGACACACACACACCCACACAAACTCAGAGACACACACACACAGACACAGACACACACACACACAGACACACACACACACAGACACACACACACCCACACAAACTCAGAGACACACACACACACAGACACACACACACACAGACACACACACCCACACAAACTCAGAGACACACACACACACAGACACACACACACACAGACACACACACACAGACACACACACACACAGAGACACAGACACACACACACACACACACGCACACACACAGAGACACAGACACACACACACACAGACACACACAGACACACACACACACACAGACACAGACACACACACAGACACACACACACACACACACAGAAAGATATACACAGTATTGACATATTTATTGACCATTTAATGTGACTGAATGCTACACATCCTGGTTTGCCGATGACACAAAACATTAGACAGCATTGTAAGCAGCATCGCTGGAAACATCAGATTGCAAAGAGTTATTCATATTTTGTACATGGACAAAACTGGTGGAGAGGTTTCAGTGCAGGGAAATGTAATTTGACACAACTTAGATTTAAAAGGGATAGAACAGCGTACTTTAATAAATGATGAAATGACAGAAACAGTGGAAGCTCCAAATGTCCAGATATTTCACAGCTGAATTCGCACAATACACACAGCAATGGATCTGATATTGCGGAATTGTTGTAAATGTGGTTAATCTCAGTACGGAGGCTGTCTTCATGTTACAATGTTAATCTGATCACTCTCATCAAAACAGACTCAACATTTCTGTACAATGTGAGTCAATCATCAGCTCAAATAGTTCAGGTTCAGTGTTTAAAATAACCAGTCACTTTTCTGTGGCTGCTTTGGGAATGTCAGTGGAATGTAGTTTACAGTCAAGTGCGAACAATTGTATTGGGGAATAATTGGAAGCAGTTTCCATTGAGAGCTTCCTGCATTCTGGAAATGTGTGTGATCCATTCAGAGATAGGAAATGGACGGATGAATAAAGATGCAGTTTGTTGTGAATTACATGAGATTGTCTGCCTTGAAGATTCACAAGTTCCATGTGCTGAGAGAAAGGAATGATTAAACAATGTCTATAATTCAAATCCTTCAGACAAGTGAAAAAGCAGGAGAACAACTGAATCCACAAACGCTGCCACAGACAGTATTCGAAGCTTCAACTTCATGTTTGAATGTGAAGGGCTGATTGAAATAAACAGGAGGCCACACTGGGATGCTGAGCAATTTGATTCCTGTTTTCCCTAAACTTCAAAATAAAAATCTGTGCTGAAACATTCCTTGGACAGAGCAGAGGGAATTTTACTCTGTATTTAGCCCATTACAGTATTTGTGTTGGGAACATTTGATGAACAGTGCAGATTAAACATTATTCTTAACCGCTGGAATTTAAGTTGGGGGCTGATTTAATCAAACATTGAAAATAATGAGGGAAAGGGAGAGGCTGATAAAGAACAAGTTTTTCTGCTGGCTGGAAACTCCAGGATTTGGGAATATTTGAATGTTAGCCTCAGTTTAGAATTTTAGAATTGTAGAAATGGAAACATTGCCAGATGTGGTGTGGAGTTAGTTTGAAACAATCTTCTGCAAATGGCTATTGATGCTCAGTCACTTGTTATTATTTTAAACCTGGGGTTGATAGATTTTCCTTCGTCCAAGGGGTTAAGAGACAGAGAGTTAGATCACAGATCAGCCAGGATCTTATTGAATATTGGAACAGGCTTTCAGGAAGATTGTTCCAGATTCCAAACACCCTCTTGATGAAGTGCTTTTTCTCACTTCACTTCTGATCCATTTCCCCATCATTTAGAATCTGTGCCCTCTAGTTCCTGACCATCTCTTGAGAGGGAAGAGTTTCTCACTCTTTAACCTGTGGATACCCCTTTGGATCTTGAATCTCTCTCTGAAGTCTCACCTCAGCCTTCTTTTCTCCAAGGAAAACAGTCCCAACCTCTCCAATCTACCCTCGTAGCTACGGATCTTATTCCCTGGAATCATTCTTGTGAATCTCCTCTGCACTCTGTCCAATGTCTTCACATCCCTCCTCAAGTACGGTGCCCAGAACTGGGCGCAGTCTCCAGATGAGGCTTAACGAGTGTCTTATACAAGTTCAATATGAACTCCTTACTCTTGTCCTCAATTCCTCCATTAATAAAAGCTGGGATACCATATACTTCATTTACTGCTCTCTCAAAGTGCCCTGCCACCTTCACTGACGTATGTACATATTAGAATCATAGAATCCTACAGTGCAGAAGGAGGCCATACAGCCCATCGAGCCTGCGCTAACAACATTCCCACCCAGGCCCAATCCCCGTGATGCAACGTATTTACCCTGGTAATACTGGCATGAATTGAGAAATGGTTGACGGACAGGAAACAGAGCTTAGGTACAAATGGGTCATTTTCAGGGTGCCAGGCTGTGACCAGCGGCTTATCACAAGGATCAGTACTCGGGAGCCCAGCTATTCACAATCCATATAATTGATTTGGACGTTTGGGATCAAATGTAATATTTCCGAGTTTGCAGATGACATGAAAGCAGGTGGAAGTGTGAGTTGTGAGGAGGATGTAGACTCTTCAAGGGGATGTGGGAGAGGCTGAATTAGTGGTGAAACCACACACGGAGTGTTGTGTACAGTTTTATCCTCTTACCTAAGGAAAGACATTCTTGTCCGAGAGGGACTTCAATGACATTTCACTGCATCAATTCCTGGGATGGAGGGATTGTCCTCTGAGGAAAGAAAATGGACTTTTACTTTATGCCCTGGAGAAGCATGAGAGGTGACCTCATTCAAACTTGGACAATTCTTACAGGGCTCAGCAGGGTCGAGTCATAGAGGTTTACAGCATGGAAATGCGCTTTGGCCAAACTTGTCCATGCCGTCCAGTTTTTACCATTAAGCTAATCACAATTGCCTGTGTTTCACCCATATCCCTCTATACCAATCTTACCCATGTAACTGTCTAAATGCTTTTTAAAACATAAAATTGTACCCGCCCCTGCTACTGCCCCTGGCAGCTCATTCCAGACACTCACCACCCTCTGTGTGAAAAGAATTGCCCTCTGGACCCTTTTGTATCTCTCCCCTCTCACCTTAAACCTATGCCCTCTAGTTTTAGACTCCCCTACCTTTGGGAGAAGATATTGACTATCTCGCTGATCTATGCCCCTCATTATTTTATAGACCTCTATAAAATCTCCCCTCAGTCTTCTACGCTACAGGGAAAAAAGTCCCAGTCTGTGCAACCTCTCCTTAAAACCCAAACCATCATGTCCCGGTAGCATCCAAGTAAATCTTTTTTGCACTCTTTCTAGTTTAATAATATCCATTCTAAAATAGGGTGACCAGAACTGTACACAGTATTCCAAGCGTGGCCTTAACAATGTCTTGTACAACTTCAACAAGACGTCCCAACTCCTGTATTCAATGTTCTGACCAATGAAACCAAGCATGCTGAATGCCTTCTTCACCACTCTGTCCACCTGTGACTCCACTGTCAAGAAGCTATGAACATGTACCCCGAGATCTCTTTGTTCTATAACTCTCCCCAACCCCCAAACATGAGCTGAGTAGATACAGGAAGGATGTTTCCCCCGGCTGGGGGCGGTGGGGGGGGGGGGGGTTGTGTGTGTGGGGGGGGGGGTGGTGTCCAGAACCATGGCATAGTCGCAGAGTAAGGGGGCAGGACATTTAGGACTGAGATAAGAACATAAGAAATAGGAGCAGGAGTAGTACATCTAGCCCCTCGAGCCTGCCCCGCCATTCAATAAGATCATGGCTGATCTGATGTGCATCAGTTCCACTTCCCCTCCTGATCCCCATAACCCCTAATTCCCTTACCAATCAGGAATCCATCTCTCCGTGATTTAAACATATTCAACGAGGTAGCCACCACCACCTCAGTGGGCAGAGAATTCCAGAGATTCACCACCCTCTGAGAGAAGAAGTTCCTCCTCAACTCTGTCCGAAACTGACCCCCCTTTATTTTGAGGCTGTGCCCTCTAGTTCTAGCTTCCTTTCTCAGTGGAAAGAATCTCTCCACCTCGACCCTATCCAGCCCCTTCATTATCTTATAGGTCTCTATTAGATCCCCCCTCAGCCTTCTAAATTCCAACGAGTACAAACCCAATCTGCTCAGTCTCTCCTGATAATCAACACCCCTCATCTCTGGTATCAACCTGGTGAACCTTCTCTGCACTCCCTCCAAGGCCAATATATCCTTCCGCAAATAAGGGGACCAAAACTGCACACAGTATTCCAGCTGCGGCCTCACCAATGCCCTGTACAGATGCAGCAAGACATCCCTGCTTTTATATTCTATCCCCCTTGCGATATAGGCCAACATCCCGTTTGCCTTCTTGATCACCTGTTGCACCTGCAGACTGGGTTTTTGCGTCTCATGCACAAGGACCCCCAGGTCCCTTTGCACAGCAGCATGTTGTAATTTCTTTCCACTGAGATAATAATCCAATTTGTGATTATTTCCTCCAAAGTTAATAACCTCGCATTTGTCAACATTATACTCCATCTGCCAGGTCCTCACCCACTCACTCAGCCTGTCCAAATCTCTCTGCAGACCTTCTACGCCCTCCACACGATACATTTTTCCACTTATCTTTGTGTCGTCTGCAAACTTTGTTACCCTACACTCAGTCGCCTCCTCCAGATCGTCTATATAAATGGTAAATAGTTGAGGCCCCAGTACTGATCCCTGCGGCACGCCACTAGTTACCATCCGCCAACCAGACAAGCACCCATTTATTCCGACTCTCTGCTTCCTGTGAGGAGGAATTTCTTCCCTCAGAGTCATAGAGTGGTACAGTGAAGAAAAGGCCCTTCGACCCATTGAGTCTGCACCAACAGTAACTCCCACTAAAGTTGTGCTAATCCAATTTTCCATCTCTTGTACCATATCTTTGAATGTTGTGATGTTTCAAGTGCTCATCCAAATGCTTTTGAAAGGTTGTAAGGTTTCCGACCTCCACTGCCTTCCCAGGCAGTACATTCCTGATTCCCATCACCCTCTGAGTGAATGTTTTTCTCAACTCTCCTCTGAATCTCCTGCCCTTTGCCCTAAAACTATGTCCCCTCATGATTGACCCCTCAACCAAGGGGAACAGCTGTTTCCTATTCACCCTGTCCATACCCCTCATAATCTTACACACCTCAATCAGCCTTCTCTGCTCTAAAGAAAACAATCCTAACCTATCCAGTCTCTCCTTATAGCTCAAATACTCCATCCCAGGCAACCTGCTGATGAGCCTCCTCTGTACCCCCTGTAGTGCTATCATATCCTTCCTCTGGTGTGGTGACCAGATCTGCACACGGTACTCCAGCTGTGGCCTAACCAACACTCTGTACAACTCCAACATTAACTCTTTGCTCTTCTACTCTGCGCCATGACTGATAAAAGCAAGTGTCTCATCTGCCTTCTTTACCAGTTGATTCACCTGCTCTGCTGCCTCCAGGGATCTGTGAATAATTTCCCAAGATCCATATGTTCCTCTGAGCTCCCCAGTGTCCTGCAACTCATTAAATGCTCCCTTGCCTTGTTACTGCTTCCAAAGTGCATCACCTCGCACCTATCAGGGTCAAATACCATCTGCCACTGCTCTGCCTATCTGACCAACCCAGCGATATCTTCCTGTAACCTACAACCTTCTTCCCTATTAACCATCCTACCATTCATGGTGTCATCTGGAACCTTGCTTATCATTGCCCCCACATTATCATCTGTCTCATTTATGTGTAACAATAATAAGCACCCCAGCACGGAGCCTTGTGGTGCACCACTGGACACCGGCCTCCAGCCACTCAAACAGCCTTCCAACACCACCCTTTGTGTCCAATTACTAAACCAGTTTCCCATCCATCTCGCCACGTTTTCCTGAATTCCGTGTGCTTCCAGGATGGTAAATCTTTGGAATTCCCTATCCCAGAGGGCTGTGGAGGATCAGTCATCGTTCACAGACTGAGATGGATAGGTTTCTACAGATTAAACATATTGCAAAGTTTCACCATCTGTGACCCCTTGTTCCAGCCTCTCCCCCGCTCCCTCCCCCTCCCCACCCCCTCAGCCCCTCAGCTGGAGGAAACAACATCCCTGTATTCAGTCAGTGCAGCCCAGTCAGAATTTATACATTTCAATTCGATCCCCTCTCATTCTTCGGAACTCCAGTGAATACAGGCCCAGTCGACTCAATCTCTCCTCATACGACAATCCTGCCATCCCAGGAATCAGTCTGGTGTGCCTCCGCTGCTCTCCCTCGATGGTAAGTGCAGCATTTCATAGTTACAGAGACACAAACTGTACACAATATTCCAGGTGTGGTCTCACCGAGGGCCTGTACAGCTGCAGTAAGACATCCTTGCTCCTTTCCTCAAGTTCTCTTGCAATGAAGGCCAACATATCATTTGCCTTCCTAACTGTTTGCTGTAGCTGCATGCTTGCTTTCAGTCTCTTGTGTACTAGGACACCCAGGTCCCTTAGTATATCAACATTTCCCAATCTATCACCAATTAAATAATCCTCTGCCATTCTGCTTCTCTGTCCGAAGTAGTTAAATTCACGTTTGTCCACGTTATGCAGCATCTGCCACGCATTTACCCATTCACTCAATTTACTGAAGTCACTGTGAAACATTTTAACATCCTTCTCACTCCTCACATTCCCAACAAGTTTCATGGCATCAGCAAACTTGGAAATATTATTTTTGGTTCCCTCATCCAAATCATTGGTGTACATCTCGTGTGTGTCTCAATGTCAGCTCGGAAACATGTACAGCACAATCCCATCCTGTTTCTGTCTTTCTATGGCTCTGTATCTGTATATATCTCTCTCTGAAATTAGAATAAAGAAAATTACAGCACAAGAACAGGCCCATCGGCCCTCCAAGCCTGCACCAACCATGTGTGAACTAAAACCCCCTCCCCTTCCAGGGACCATATCCCTCTATTCCCATCCTATTCTTGTATTTCTCCAGATGCCCCTTAAAACGCATTATTGTATCTGCTTCCACTACCTCTCCCAGCAGCGAGTTCCAGGCACCCACCACCCTCTGTGTAAAAAAACTTGCCTCGTACATCTCCTTTAAACCTTGTCCCTCACACCTTAAACCTGTGCCCCCTAGTAATTGACTCTTCAACCCTGGGGAATAGCTCCTGACTATCCACTCTGTCCATGCCTCTCATAATCTTGTAGACTTCTATCAGATCACCCGCCCTTGCCTCCATCATTCCAGTGAGAACAAACCAAGTTTCTCCAACCTCTCCTCATAGCTAATGCCCTCCATACCCGGCAACATCCTGGTAAATCTTTTCTGTACCCTCTCCAAAGCCTCCACATCCTTCTAGTAGTGTGGCGACCAGAATTGAACACTATATTCCAAGTGCGGCCTAACAATGGTTCTATAAAGCTGCAACATGGCTTGCCAATTTTTAAACTCAATGCGTGTGGCGTCAAAAGGTTGCTTATTTCGTAAATAACACTGACAACATTTCAAAAGCGCTCCATTGTCGGTGAAACACTTTTTGAAACCCTAAAGCCATGAATAGTACTATAGAAATGTCCATCCCCAAGTTGCTGTGAGGACATTCAGAGTCAGTGTGTGACTTGGGTCGAAGATAGACCAGCGAGGTCTCTCCCTTAATGGCATTGAGTGACTCTTTAGCATTTTTATAATGAGCAGAAACCTTTCATCTCTCTTGTGTCTAATTCATTCCAATTCTGTCCCTGACATTCATCAGTTGTGACTTTCTGGAGGAGCTGGAATGTTCTCTCTGGCGACAGAGAATCCATTGAGAGGAGGATCAGGTGTGACCTTTCTCTCCTGGAATCCATCTTTCCTGTTTGTGTCTTGTAGATTGTGTGTGGAGAGAGCAGAGGGAAAAGGCTGAGTGGATTTGTAATGAACAGGGGTTTGCTTTCATTCACAAACTAGAGCTGAAGCCAACGTGTGCAGATGTGAAGAATGGAGATCAGAAAAGGACCATGGGTAGAATTGGAGACTATTCTGCCCATCCAGATGTGCTGTCTTTTTGGAAGAGCAATCGAGTTAATCTCTATTTACAGAGGGAGAAGGGATTCCTCCTCCATTCTATATCTGTTTAGTTTTAGGCTCTCTGAGTGTGAGTGTTAGTGTGTGTGCATATTTTTCTCAATCTGCCTGTCTCTCAGTCCCCCTGCTCCCAGAATCTGTTTCTCTCTCCACAGATGCTGCCTGACCTGTTTGGTATGTCCTTATTTTCTGTTTCAGTATATGAGGAGTTGCGTATGGTGCTGAACATTGTGCAATCATCAGCGAACATCCCCACTTCAGACCTTGTGATGGAGGGAAGGTCAGTGTTGGAGCAGCTGAAGATGGTTGGGGCCTCGGACACTCACCCTGAGGAACTCCTGCAGGGACGTCCCGGGACTGAGAGGATCGGCTTTGAGATAATCGGCACATTGGGGGAAAGGTTGAAAACCAGAGGATGCTGAATTCAGGTAAATGGCGACAGCGGCAACATGAGGAGATGTTTCTAACGTAGTGAGTGTCCAGTATCTGGAATGTACTGTCTGAGGGTGCGGTGGAAGCGGATTCCATCATGGACTTCCAGGGGAAGTTGAATGGGAAGCTGAAGGGGAAATATTTACAGGGTGACGGGGAAAGGGTGGAGGAGTGGGAATAGTGACATTGCTCTTGCAGAGTGTCGCACTGGCTTGATGGGGCTGAATGGCCTCCTGTGCTGTCACCGTTCTATGATTCAGATGCAAGTTATCTTCTCAGTGTCTATTAGACCCCACTCTTTCCTCCATGATCAGTTACAGCATTTTAAGTTCAGATCCCAGAACGTTTTATTTGGGGATTTGAGGAATGATTTGTTTTCCAGCCTGGCCGAGAATTTGATGCTGTAACTGAAGCCACAATGGAATGATCCTGAGGTCAGATTATGATCCACTGAGACACAGCTGGCTCCGAGCTTCCCTGAAAAATGTCGCTGTTGTGTTCCCGGCCAGATGATTTCTCCGTCTTGTGTCGGCCGGCTGTGCCACAAGGATCTGGACTTTGTTCCCAGATGTTCACAATGTTTATCAATGATTTGGATGTGGGGACCTAATGTAATATTTCCAAGTTTGCGGATGACACAAAGCTCGGTGGGAATGTGAGTTGTGAGGAAAATGCAAAGTGGCTTCAAGAGGATTTGGACAGACATTGTCTCTCAGTGCCTCTCTCAATCTGGCTCTCTCTTTCTCTCACTCTCCTTGACCCTGTCATCTGTTGGTCTCTGCATCTCTCGCTCTCTCTCTCTCTGGGAATTTGTAAAAACATATCCACTAACATGCACACAGACAGAAACATACATACACACACACACACACACACACACATAAACACACACACACATACGCGACTGTGAGAATTGTCACAGATCAATCCCAATATCAGTGAGTAGTCTCCAATTCAATAGTTTGTGACCAGGTTGTGCAACATGCATTGAAATGTGGCAATATGGAAGTTGGTTCACTCAGTTGGCTGGACAGCTGGTTTGAGATGCACAAAGTCTCCAACACGTCATGAAAGCCCAACCCTTTCAACCTTTCCCCTGGCCTGAGGTGTGGTAAATCACCGCCAGTGAGTTCTCCCCCTCAAAGGGGAGAGCAGCAGATCGTCATCTGGGACTGTGGTCACTTTCCCTTTACCGATGTTCAACTTTATTTCCCTTCCTCAATTTCTGCTCATCTCCAAGAGACTCGAGCGAAATTCACCCAATCTTTCAACACCAATATTACACACACAATACTGGAGCAATTGGACATTTCACACAACACCCAATAGCTGGTAACAAGACCAAACAAAAACTGTTCCAAACAAGAGTGGTGGCACCAGCTGACCCACACAAATATATAACTTTAAAGGAATATTCGTCTATCCATTCAGCTGACTCTCTTTCTCTGTCTCCCTAACAGAGAGATTTTTCAGTGCAGTAACAACTGAAACAGGGTAGAATGTAGGAATAAGAAAGACAGGAACTTGTGTAAAATAAAACTGAGACACAGGTGAGTTGAGTAATGAATGAAAGAAGGCCGAACACAGCAGTATCTCCGATGATGCTGAATGTAAGAGAAATAGATCAAATCTATTCCTGGGGAAGTGCAGCAACAGCTTAGAAATTGTCGGGTGTGGTGCAGATAGAGGCATGGCTGCGTGCGTTAATAACTGTGACTTCACTGAGTGCATTGGAAACAGTGACATAGTTGAGTGAAGCAATAACTAAGTAAAGACCAATTGTAGTATATACAGAGGGATGGCCCCATGCATTAAGAAGAGAAACTGTATCTAGTTTATAGGGGTGGCACAGTGGTTAGCACTGCAGCCTCTCAGCGCAGGGACCCGGGTTCAATTCCCGACTTGCGTCACTGTCTGCGTGGAGTCTGCATGTTCTCCCCGTGTCTGGGTTTCCTCCGAGTGCTCCGGTTTCCTCCCACAGTCTGAAAGACATGCTGTTCGGTGGCTTGGCCATGCTAAATTCTCCCTCAGTGAAGCCGAACAGCGCCGGAGTGTGGCAACTAGGGGATTTTCACAGCAACTTCATTGCAGTGTTAATGTAAGCCTACTTGTGACACTAATAAATAACATTTAAACTGTATAAAGTGTTATATACACTGATACAGTGCTGAGGTAAAGAGAAATGGAGACATGCTCCACATTCATTACCCAGACATGGTCTAGTTTATTTTTTATAAAGAGTGACATGGTTAAATGCAGTGATAATTTAAGCAGGTTCCCTCCCTAACTGCACTGTGGGTGTACCTACACCACATAGACAGCAGCGGGTTCAAGACGGCTGCTCACCACCACCTTCTCCAGGGCAACTAGGAATGGGCAATAAATGCTGACCTAGCCAGTGACACCCACATCACAAGAATCAATAAATATTCATCTAACCCAGCACATTGTCCAATGAAATATCAATCCATACATGGTATTAATACAGTGAGAACTCAGAAAGGGTTGACTGTAGTGTCCACAGCAGCATGGTGTAATGTAGTATTCACTGAGACAACTGAGCGTATAAACAGCGACTGGGTTGAGTGCAGTGATAACTGGGAAAGGAGCTAATGTCCGGGATTCTCCGGCTGTTCACTCGTGGGGAATTCTCTGCTCTCGTACCCCTGCCTCTGGTTTCCTGCTAGCGTGAGGTGACTTCAATGGGAAATCCCATTGACAGCGACAGGACCAAAAACTCCCTCTGCTAGTGAATGGTGTGTCACCTCTCACTGCCCAGAAAGCTGCTGAGGGGAGACTGGAGGATCCCAGAAACTATGTTAAAAATAGCCACATTGGCAACAGCAGGAAAATATTACATCCCAAACTCAGTAATATTCACAATGATATTCTCCAATCAGCTGAAGGGCAGAGATTACTGACACCAGGCCCAGATTGTAATAACTGAGAGAGGTTTCGGGCAGAGATTACTGATACCAGGCCAAGATTGTAATAACTGAGAGAAGTTATGGGCAGAGATTACTGATAAAAGGCACAGATTGTAATAACTGAGAGAGGTTTAGGGCAGAAATTACTGATACAAGGCCCAGATTGTAATAACTGAGAGAGGTTTAGGGCAGAGATTACTGATACAAGGCCCAGATTGTAATAACTGAGAGAGGTGTCGGGCAGAGATTACTGATACAAGTCCCAGATTGTAATAACTGAGAGAGGTTTCGGTCAGAGATTATTGATACAAGGCCCAGATTGTAATAACTGAGAGAGGTTTAGGGCAGAGTTTACTGACACAAGGCCCAGATTGTAATAACTTGAAGAGGTGTAGGGCAAACTTTACTGATACAAGTCCCAGATTGTAATAACTGAGAGAGTTGTAGGGCAGAGATTACTGACACAAGGCCCATATTGTAATAACTGAGAGATGTTTAGGGCAGAGATTACTGATACAGTGCCCAGATTGTAATAACTGAGAGAGGTTTTTGGCAGAGATTACTGATACAAGGCCCACATTGTAATAACTGAGAGAGGTTTAGGGCAGAGATTACTGATACAAGGCCCATATTGTAATAACTGAGAGAGGTTTCGGGCAGAGATTACTGATACAAGCCACAGATTGTAATAACCGAGAGAGGTTTCGGGCAGAGATTACTGATACAAGGCCCTGATTGTAATAACTGAGAGAGGTTTCAGGCAGAGATTACTGATACAAGTCCCAGATTGTAATAACTGAGAGAGGTTTAGGGCAGAGATTACTGATACAAGTCCCAGATTGTAATAACTGAGAGAGGTTTCGGGCAGTGATTACTGATACCAGGCCCAGATTGTAATAACAGAGAGGCTTAGGGCAGAGATTATTGATACATGGCCCAGATTGTAAAAATTGAGAGAGGTTTTCGGCAGAGATTATTGATACAAGGCCCATATTGTAATAACTGAGAGAGGTTTAGGGCAGAGATTACTGATACCAGGCCCAGATTGTAATAACTTGAAGAGGTGTAGGGCAGAGATTACTGATACAAGTCCCAGAATGTAGTAACTGAGAGAGGTTTAGGGCAGTGATTACTGATACCAGGCCCAGATCGTAATAACTGAGAGAGGCTTCGGGCAGAGATTACTGATACAAGTCCCAGATTGTAATAACTGAGAGAGGTTTAGGGCAGAGATTACTGATACACGTCCCAAATTGTAATAACTGAGAGAGGTTTAGGGCAGAGATTACTGATACAAGGCCCAGATTGTAATAACTGAGAGAAGTTTAGGGCAGAGATTACTGATACAAGTCCCAGATTGTAATAACTGAGAGAGGTTTAGGTCAGAGATTACTGATACAAGGCCCATATTGTAATAACCGAGGAGAGGTTTCAGGCAGAAATTACTGATACAAGTCCCAGATTGTAATAACTGAGAGAGGTTTTGGGCAAAGTTTACTGATACAAGTCCCAGATTCTAATAACCGAGAGAGGTTTAGGGCAGAGATTACTGATACCAGGCCCAGATTGTAATAACTGAGAGAGGTTTAGGGCAGAGATTACTGATACAAGGCCCAGATTGTAATAACCGAGAGAGGTTTCGGGCTGAGATTACTGATACCAGGCCCAGATTGGAACAACCGAGAGAGGTTTAGGGCAGAGATTACTGATACCAGGCCCAGATTGTAATAACTGAGAGAGGTTTTGGGCAGTGTTTACTGATACAATTCCCAGATTGTAATAACCGAGAGAGGTTTTGGGCAGAGTTTACTGATACCAGGCCCAGATTGTAATAACCGAGAGAGGTTTGGGGCAGAGATTACTGATACAAGGCCCAGATTGTAATAACTGAGAGAGGTTTCGAGCAGAGTTTACTGATACCAGGCCCAGATTGTAATAACTGAGAGAGGTTTCGGGCAGAGTTTACTGATACCAGGCCCAGATTGTAATAACTGAGAGAGGTTTAGGGCAGAGTTTACTGATACCAGGCCCAGATTGTAATAACTGAGAGAGGTTTCGGGCAGAGTTTACTGATACATGATCCCGGCAGGATTTACTGTTTGATAATCCAGCTCTTTGGCCCCGTTATGAGCACACCTTCCATGGCCATCAAGTCCGGAAGTCGGCCTTGAACCCTTGAAGAATGAGAGGCGACCCCATTGAAACAGACTTAAAATTCTTACAGGGTGTGACAGGGTGGATGTAGATTGGATGTTTCCCCTGGCTGGTGAGACTAGAACCAGGGGACACAATCTCAGAATCAGGGGCAGACCATTGAAGACTGAGATGAGGAGGAATTTCTTCACTCAGAGGGTGGTGAATCTTTGGAATTTTCTATTCCAGGGGGATGTGGAAGCCCAATCATTCAGCATGTTCAAGAGGCAAATCGATTGTGTGAAATAAAATAGGAATCTGTGTATGTGTGTGTGTGTTTGTTTGTGTGTTTGTGTGTGTGTGCATGCGTGTGTGTGTTTGTGTGTGTGCATGCGTGTGTGTGTGCATGCGTGTTTGTGTGTGTGTGTGTGCATGCGTGTGTGCGTGGACATGTTTCCGTGTGTGTTTATTACTGTGTGCGTCTGAGTGTTACTGGGTGAGAATATCTGTTTCTGTGTGTTTTCATCGAATCCTAGACTCCTACAGTGCAGAAGGAGGCCATTTGGCCCATTGAGTCTGCACTGACCACAATCCCACTCAGGCCCCATCTCCATAACCCCATGCATTTACCCGAGCTAGTCTCCCTGACGCGGAGGGACAATTAAGCACGGCCAATGCACCCTAACCAGAACGTCTTTCAGACTGTGGGAGGAAACCGGAGCACCCGGAGGAAACCCACGCAGGCACGGGGAGAACGTGCAAACTCCGCACAGACAGTGACCCAAAGCGGGAACCGAACCCAAGTCCCTGGCACTGTAAGGCAGCAGTGCTGTGTTTTTGATGTGTGTGTGTTTCTGTGTGTGTGTGTGTGTGTGTTTCTGTGTGTGTGTGTTTATTGTGTTTGTGTGTGTGCTTTTTGTGCGTGTTTTATGTGTGTTTGTGTGTGCGTGCTTTGTGTGTGTGCGTGTTTTGTGTGTGTTGGTGTGTGCGTGTTTTGTGTGCGTACGTGCCCCATGATCTGTTTGAATGCTGGCGCAGGATCGATGGTCCAAATGGCCTACACCAGCTCCTTTGAGATTTAAATACATTGACACACATGCACGCTGACACACACACACAGAAAGATATACACAGTGTTGACGTATTTATTGACCACTTAATGTGACTGAATGCTACACATCCCAGTTTACCAAAGACACACAACATTCAGCAGCATTGTAAACAGCGCAGCTGGAAACATCAAATTGGGGATTTGGATTGAAAAAGGGTCAAAGCCTCTCTTGCTAAAGGCTGTTTGTCTATTGTGCTGACAGTGATACACTGCCATCCTCTGCTGCCTGCTGGACATTGCTCCAGCCGCAGAGAGAGTGAAGTAGATCAGAAACTCACTGGGAGAGAATGCAGCTTCACACAGTATCCATCCAAAATGACAGGAGCATCAGCACACACACAAGCTCCGTGTGGAGACTGAGAGGGGCTCAGTGTGGAACACAAACCTTCACACTAAACCTGGAAGGACATTGATAGAGTTTAAAACAAAACTTCAGCAAATGTTTTGAAACATTTTGGTCCGTGGAAAAGTGCAGTGTGTAAAAAGCTGAAGATGTTTCCATTTCACATCTTCCTGCTTTGGGGAAATGGGAGTTATCTTTGCATTTACAAGGATATGGGGAGGGAGGTGTTTGAATGGACATTCAGCTTTTTGGGTGATTAAAGTGTTAATTTGTATCCAGAAGTTGTTTACCGTGATTGTCCCGAGAGATTGTATTGTTTCAGTGATGTCGACGTCTCCAATACTTCAGACAGAGGAAGGAAACAATATACAAAAGGAAAGATTGGGGGAATCACTGCATTGAAGGTGTGAGGCCTCATCGCTCTCTGTCTGGTTTTGTTCTGAAATCTTTACATTTTTAAACACTGAAACCTCTTGCCCTTGTTGGGAATATCACTGCGATTTGAGAAAAGCAAACACTGATCCCACACTAAACACCCCCCAACACAGGACTGAGCAGAGAGTGTGAAATGTGACTGGTGTCAGAGTGGATTGTCAAACAGAAGGGATTTGAAAAATCTCTAAATGATTCATTTATTAAAAACTCTAACATTAATGTCCCGCATCATAAGCATCTGCTTCCTTATTGTATCTTTCTTTTACAGATCAAGTGATGGGTTGAATTTTGGACGTTGTAGATTTCCCTCAGCTGATTATTAAGATTCCTGATTGACACAAATACAATATCTGCTGTCGGTGACTCCAACAGTGAAATTCTCTCAGTTTATCATTCTGAATCTGTAACTCAGACAATTGTGGGCGGTAGTTCAGTTTTCAGTGTCAAATGTATAAGGTAGCTTTTGTTGTAATGTAATTGTAGTTAATAGTTTTCCTGTAGTTTAAATCTCAGGTATAAATTAATAACTTTTCTCGTTCCTGATTCACAATTGTTCATTTCCCGTGATGTTGAGCTCTGGTGTGGTGTGAGTTTGGATCTCTCCATCATATTGGGAGTCACCGGCAATGACCAATTTGAGAATAAACTTCAACTTTCTTCCAATGATGTTTAACCTTGGACTGAGCCATTGTTTTAATGTGGACCTGGTCACCGCCCATCACTGAGATTGACCTGAACCTGTCAATAAATGTTCCATTGTTTTGTAAATAAAGATTGTGACATTTGCAGCGTCTGTGCCTCTGGTTTGTGTCTGTGTTGGTTGCTCACAGTTGGCGATGGGGCAATGTTAAATGGACAGTTTAATGGGATTGGAGAACCATTTGGATTTATAAAAGTGTTGCCCCGGGGCTGGGGAATGGCGGCGATGGGGAAAGATTGGATTGGCCAGGGTTGTGTTGCTGGGAACACAGGAGGCTGAGGGGTGAGTGAACTGAGGTGTCCAGAATGGTGAGGGTGGGAGACAGGGTGGAGAGGAAAGGGCAGTTTCCCCCGAGCAGAGAGAGGTGACTTACCCGGGGGGCAGTGGGGGGGCTGCCACAGATTGAAGGGGATTGCTGGCAGCATTAGAGGGGACATTAGGAAGAAGCTTTTCACTCAGAGGCTGCTGCCTGTCTGCAATTCGCTGCCTAAACTGGAGCTTCAGACACAAAGCCCGGGGCTTCACTCCATCAGCAGCCGCACCTGGAGCTGAAATGCTGCCGGCTGGAAACAGGGGGCTGGGAGCTGCCTGACTGGAAGCTGCGGTTACAATGGGCGGCTAGTTTCCATTCCCCGAGCTGCTGCCGCTCTGATGGGCTGAATGGCCTCTTTCTGCGCCGGGGGCCCGGCTTCCATTCCCGGTTTGCGGCTGCGCCACCAGCACTCACCGCCGGCGGCCATCTTGCGTTGCCAGGGGAGACGGCCGGCGGCCATCTTGCGTTGCCAGGGGAGACGGCTTCAATGCGGCGACGGCGTCCCACGCGCGGCCCTCTGGGAGAATTCCCCTCCCGCACATGCGCACCGGTAGGTAGATGTTAATTATTACTAAATGTTGATGGTTTTTATTCCTAATCCGCTCCCGGCAGAATTTCGGTTCCGATTCGGGATCGTCGCTTTTTTTAAAATTGTGTTTAAAAATCTGACCCCCGCGGTGCAGTCTGGGAGAACACGCCGCGCAGGCGCGGTCCCGCCCCGGCCTCTGGATATAAAGATGGATTTGATGTAATTTTGATTGGGTTCCTGGCGGGGTTTCCGGCTGGGAATTTCTCTCACTTTCCCCATTGCTCAACACTCACTTCTTCCTTTTTATTTAAAAACAAAAGGCGGCGGGGGAGGGGCTCGCCGTGACGTCGGGTCAACATGGCGGCGGGGGAGGGGCTCGCCGTGACGTCGGGTCAACATGGCGGTGGTCCCGCCCCTCCACAGGCCCCGGATATTCCGCCACCGAGCAGCGGCTCGGCCGGTTACGGCAGGAGTTGACACTGGGAGGAGCAGCAGCAGCCGGGAGTGTTACAGCGCCCCCTCGTGGCCAGAGAGGGAAACAGCAGCAGCACAGTCTCTGCCCAAAAGGCTTCCCCAGGTCAGCTGCTCAGAGGCACTGGGAACCTCTTCAAATGTAAACTGCAGCTTCTCAAATTCTCCATCCATCCACCTCACCCTCCCTCTATCCATCTCACCCTCCCTCTATCCATCTCACCCACCCTCCCTCTATCCACCTCACCCTCCCTCTATCCATCTCACCCTCCCTCTATCCATCTCACCCACCCTCCCTCTATCCACCTCACCCTCCCTCTATCCATCTCACCCTCCCTCTATCCATCTCACCCTCCCTGCATCCATCTCACCCTCCCTCTATCCATCTCACCCTCCCTCTATCGATCTCACCCACCCTCCCTCTATCCACCTCACCCTCCCTCTATCCATCTCACCCTCCCTCTATCCATCTCACCCACCCTCCCTCTATCCACCTCACCCTCCCTCTATCCACCTCACCCTCCCTCTATCCATCTCACCCTCCCTCTATCCATCTCACCCTCCCTGCATCCATCTCACCCTCCCTCTATCCACCTCACCCTCCCTCTATCCATCTCACCCACCCTGCATCCATCTCACCCACCCTCTATCCACCTCACCCTCCCTCTATCCATCTCACCCTCCCTGCATCCATCTCACCCTCCCTCTATCCACCTCACCCTCCCTCTATCCATCTCACCCACCCTGCATCCATCTCACCCTCCCTCTATCCATCTCACCCACCCTGCATCCATCTCACCCACCCTCTATCCACCTCACCCTCCCTCTATCCATCTCACCCTCCCTGCATCCATCTCACCCTCCCTCTATCCACCTCACCCTCCCTCTATCCATCTCACCCACCCTGCATCCATCTCACCCTCCCTCTATCCATCTCACCCTCCTTCCCTCTCTCCATCCATCCCTCTCCTACAACAAGAACCATTCATTCAGCAAAACATCTTCCCGCTTATTCCCCCAGTCTGTATTCCAGCCTTTATCAAATCCACTCAGCTCCCAGATACTTTACACCATTAGATATTACAATTCAAACATTATCATCTCTCCAATTTAATATTTGTCCAAGGCGATCACAGACAAAGGAAATTTGACATGCCCACTACGACTCTCAGGAACTTTTACAAATGCACCACAGAAAGCATTCTTTCTGGTTGTCTCATTTTTTTATGGCTCCTGCTCTACGTCTGAGGTCGCGTTCCAAATGACTCAAGAACAGCTTCTTCCCAGCTGCCATCAGACTTTTGAACGGACCTATCTTGCATTAGTACATCCTCGCGCATTGCTACACCCGAGCAATCACTGTAACACTACATTTTGCACTCACTCCTTTCCTTCTCTATGAATGTTATGCTCTGCCTGTCTTGCGTGCAAGAAACAATACTTTACACTCTATCTTAATACATGTGACAGTAATAAATCAAAACAAAAGACAAATCATCAATTAAAATTCCAGCAGATGAGAAAGCGACTGGAAGCTGCATCTGTATCTCATGTTGTTCGGTCAACCATGACAGACCAATCTGGGACATTGACATGTAATAAATGACTTTATCAGCTGAGTTTTATTTGTTAACTCAAGGTCTTTGCCACATTTAGAAATTAAAATAATTTGTGCCACCAAAACCAGGGATGTACTGCTGAAGCTTTATAAGGCTCTGGTCAGACTACCTTTGGAGTATTGAGAGGAAATTTGGACCTGTATTAAAGAATGTGCTGGCCCTGGAGAAAGTCCAGAAGAGGTTCACAAGAATGATCCCGGGAATGAAAAGCTGGACGTTGGAGGAGCGTTTGAGGACTCTGGGTCTGTTCTCGGAGTTTAGAAAGATGAGCGGGTCCTCATTGAAACTTACAGAATACTGAAAGGCCTGGATAGAGTGGACATGAGGAAGATGCTTCCATTTGTAGGAGAGACTATGATCCGAGGGCACAGCCTCAGAATAAAAGGACGACCCTTTTGCACCAAGATGAGGAAGACTTTCTTCAGCCAGAGGGTCGTGAATCTGTGCAATTCATTGCCATAGAAGGCTGTGCATGGCCAGTTCATTGAGTGTATTTAAGACAGAGATAGACATGTTCTTGATTGGTAAGGGGATCAAATGTTATGGGGAAAAGACGGGAGAATGGGGTTGAGAAACTTATCGGCCATGATTAAATGGCGGACTCGACTCAATGAGCAGAATACCTTAAATTCGGCTCCTATATCATATGGTCTTTTTAGTTTCACGCTCACTGTTAGCGACAGTATTTACACTAGTCCCCCGCTCTTTATTAGCTTCAGTGTATGCTTTAGTTTCAGCATTCCAAATGAGCAGTGTTCAGTTCAAACGAGGACAGACCAGACAACACAATAAAGTTAGTTTAAATTGACATAATAGATGTTATGAATAGTTTGTTCTGAAGAAATGATATTAATTTGAAAGTGATTAATGCATAGCCTTTGAAGAATTTCCCCGATTCAATGTGAAGCTTTTAATGGTGTAGAATATCTACCCACTTTTCAGCGCCGGCATCTGCAACTGTAGATGGATGAAAAACAACAATCTGACAAACACCAGGTAATATCTGTCATGGTAAAATAAACTGTTGGATAAATAATGGTAATATCTGACATCATACATCTGTCCTGAGATCTTTGGGATAATCCAAAATAAATCATACATTCAGAAATTAAATAAAGCTAAGGTGAGTGTGTAGGAACAGAGTGAAATTGTGAATTCTAACTTTCTATGCTATCATTCTGCATCTGCTCAGTGGGATATAAGGAACAAGGAAAGAGGAAACTGCATTTCCAAAGTTGTGATCCTGTGCAATGCTGCGCCAGTGTTGCTGTGTTGCTTTCGTTCTAGGGATGTCGGTTTCAGAGGAAATGCTATCACTTTTGTCCAACTTAAATTTAATTTGGTCACAGGGCGCTGTGATTTCATTAACCGCTGTCGTGCATGAGTTTGTTGCTTGATAGTGGTTTGTGATGTGTGTTTCTGTGGGTGTATGGCTGCATGTTGTGTGTATTTAAGAGAGATTCTGTGTTTCTCTGTAAGTCTCTCTGTGTATCAGTACATGGGTAAGAATGTGTAAGTATCTGGGTGTGTGTGTTTGTGAGAGTGTGTTTCTCTGTGCCTGTGAATATGTGTTGAGGCGAGAGGGGGAGAGCGTTGAGGCGAGAGGGGGAGAGCGTTGAGGCGAGAGGGGGAGGGCGTTGAGGCGAGAGGGGGAGGGCGTTGAGGCGAGAGGGGGAGGGCGTTGAGGCGAGAGGGGGAGGGCGTTGAGGCGAGAGGGGGTGGCCGTTGGGGCGAGAGGGGGAGGGCGTTGAGGCGAGAGGGGGAGGGCATTGAGACGAGAGGGGGATGGCGTTGAGGCGAGAGGGGGGAGCTTTGAGGCGAGAGGGGGAGGGCGTTGAGGCGAGAGGGGGAGAGCGTTGAGGCGAGAGGGGGAGGGCGTTGAGGCGAGAGGGGGAGGGCGTTGAGGCGAGAGGGAGAGGGCGTTGAGGCGAGATGGGGAGGGCGTTGAGGCGAGAGGGGGAGGGCGTTGAGGCGAGAGGGGGAGGGCGTTGAGGCGAGAGGGGGAGGGCGTTGAGGCGAGAGGAGGAGGGCGTTGAGGCGAGAGGGGGAGGGCGTTGAGGCGAGAGGGAGAGGGCGTTGAGGCGAGAGGGGGAGGGCGTTGAGGCGAGAGGGGGGAGCTTTGAGGCGAGAGGGGGAGAGCGTTGAGGCGAGAGGGGGAGGGCGTTGAGGCGAGAGGGGGACGTCGTTGAGGCGATAGGGGGAGGGCGTTGAGGCGAGAGGGGGAGGGCGTTGAGCCGAGAGGGGGTGGGCGTTGAGTCGAGAGGGTGAGGGCGTTGAGGCGAGAGGGGGAGGGCGTTGAGGCGAGAGGGGGAGGGCGTTGAGGCGAGAGGGGGAGGGCGTTGAGGCGAGAGGGGGAGGGCATTGAGGCGAGAGGGGGAGGGCGTTGAGGCGAGAGGAGGAGGGCGTTGAGGCGAGAGGGGGAGGGCGTTGAGGCGAGAGGGGGAGGGCGTTGAGGCGAGGGGGGGGAGCTTTGAGGCGAGGGGGGAGAGCGTTGAGGCGAGAGGGGGAGGGCGTTGAGGCGATAGGGGGCGGGCGTTGAGGCGATAGGGGGAGGGCGTTGAGGCGAGAGGGGGAGGGCGTTGAGGTGAGAGGGGGAGAGCGTCGAGGCGAGAGGGGGAGAGTGTTGAGGCGAGAGGGGGAGAGCGTTGAGTGAGAGGGGCCGAGCGTTGAGGCGAGAGGGGGAGAGCGTTGTGGCGAGAGGGGGAGGGCGTTGAGGCGAGAGGGGGAGAGCGTTGAGGCGAGAGGGGGAGGGGGTTGAGGCGAGAGGGGGAGGGCGTTGAGGCGAGAGTGGGATGGCGTTGAAGCGAGAGGGGGAGAGCGTTGAGGCGAGAGGGGGAGAGTGTTGAGGTGAGAGGGGGAGAGCGTTGAGGCGAGAGTGGGAGAGCGTTGAGGTGAGAGGGGCCGAGCGTTGAGGCGAGAGGGGGAGAGCGTTGAGGCGAGAGGGGGAGAGTGTTGAGGTGAGAGGGGGAGAGCGTTGAGGCGAGAGGGGGAGAGCGTTGAGGCGAGAGGGGGAGGGCGTTGAGGCGAGAGGGGGAGGGCGTTGAGGCGAGAGGGGGATGGCGTTGAGGCGAGAGGGGGAGGGCGTTGAGGCGAGAGGTGGGGGAGCTTTGAGGCGAGAGGGGAGGGCGATGAGGCGAGAGGGGGAGGGCGTTGAGGCGAGAGGGGGAGGGCGTTGAGGCGAGAGGGGGAGGGCGTTGAGGCGAGAGGGGGAGGGCGTTGAGGCGAGAGGGGGAGAGCGTTGAGGCGAGAGGGGGGAAGCGTTGAGGCGAGCGGGGGGGAGAGCTTTGAGGCGAGGGGGGGAGCGTTGAGGTGACAGTGGGAGTGTTGAGGTGAGAGGGGGGAGTGTTGAGGTGACAGTGGAAGTGTTGAGGCGAGGGGGGGAGAGTTTTGAGGTGACAGTGGGAGTGTTGAGGTGACAGTGTGAGCGTTGAGGTGAGGAGGGGGGAGTGTGGAGGTGACAGTGGGAGTGTGGAGGTGACAGTGGGAGTGTGGAGGTGAGAGGGGAATTTTGTGGTGGGGGTGAGGTTCTGTAACACACTGCTTGGCGCTCCTGCCTCATGGCGCCAAAGACCCGGGTTTGAATCCAGCCTCGGGTCACTCTCTGTGTGGAGTGTGCACGTTCTCCCCTGTCTGCGTGGGAATCCTCTGTGTGCTCTCATTTCCTCCCACACTCCAAAGTTGTGGGAGTTAGTTGGATTAGCCATGCTAACCTGGGAGACGGGCAACGTACAGGACAGGTATTGGACGGGGTTAGATACGGAGTAAATTTCCCCCATCAATGTCCCCATCAAACACTCCCAGGACGTGTACAGCATGGGGATAGACACAGAGTAAATTTAAGACTGTGCCCATCAAACATTCACACGGTAAAATTCCCTCTGCTCCACCCAGAACAGCTACAGCATTGGCCGGGGTGGGGGGGGGGGGGGGGGAGAGATACATAATAAACCTCTCTCTCCAGTGTCCTCATCAAACACTCCCAGGATACCCCAGGATAGGGACAGTACGTGGTTAAATGTAGAGGAAATCTCCCTCTATAATGTCCCCATCAAACTCTCCCAAGACAGATGCAACTAGTGTGAGTTCAGATGCAGCTCAGGCTGAGATTTCCAGAAACCTCCCATCACACTGTTTCACCAAGAACTCCAGTGAAGGGGTAGCAAGGGTGAGATGCACAAAAAAATGTCCGCATAGACTGTCCAAACACTAAAGACCTGAGCAAGAGCAGCACAGGGTAAGGTACACAGAAAATCTCTCAACACTGTCCCTTCAGGAACTCCAGCGCAGGTGGACTCAGAGATACATATAGTTCTGCTCTCCCTGTATATTGCAAGAACAAAATCCCATGTATGGGTAAAGAAAAGTTCAATACAGATACATCTCCTCTTGATACTGCCCTCTGAAACCCTCCCAGAACAGTTACACACGGGATTGCAGACAGAGCAAAGCTCACTCTGCAGTGTCCCATTGAATAGTTCACTGCAAAGGGTGTTTACTCTGTGTCGAATCCCATTCTGAACCATGTTTCTGTATTTGCCATTGGGTTACTGTAAGTTGTGCTGCCATTGAACATTTCCAAGGATAGGGACAGCACTGGGTAAAGTATATGGTCTTGCTGCACTGCCAATTCAAACAGGCTGATAAAAGGGACGTGTATCTTCTGTATCAAACACGTTTCCATCACTGTCCATGAAGTAATCCCAAAACAGCCCCACTGATATTGATATTTTCCATTTGTGCTTTTATAATAACTGTCTTCTGTTAATTTGATGTTATAGTTTGTGAAATAGTCCTTCAGATCTTTCCGAAATACAGTTCAGACACTTGGGAATTCGAATGAATTAATTGCAAACATTTTCTGTTGTATAGAACACAGGAAAACTACAGCACAAACAGGCCCTTCGGCCCACAAGTTGGGCCGGTCATGTCCCTACCTACCTAGGCTTATACATAGGCTTACCTAGAACCCTCAATCCTATTAAGTCCCATGTACTCATCCAGGAGTCTCTTAAAAGACCCCATCGAGTTTGCCTCCACCACCACTGACGGCAGCCGATTCCACTCACCCACCACCCTCTGAGTGCAAAACCTACCCCTGACATCTCCTCTGTACCTATTCCCCAGCACCTTTAACCTGTGTCCTCTCGTAGCAGCCATTTCAGCCCTGGGAAAAAGCCTCTGTGAGTCCACCTGATCTATACCACTCAACATCTTATATCCCTCTATCAGGTCACCTCTCATCCTTCTTCTCTCCAAGGAGAATAGACCGAGCTCTCTCAACATATCCTCATAAGGCATGCCAACCAATCCAGGCAACATCCTTGTAAATCTTCTCTGCACCCTTTCAATAATTTCCACGTCCCTCCTGTAATGAGGCGACCAGAACTGAGCACAGTACTCCAAGTGGGGTCTGACGAGGGTCTTATATCGCTGCATCATTATCCCCGGACTCCTAAACTCAATCCCTCGATTGATGAAGGCCAGGAGAAAACTGCCCCAGTGAAGTAAATCAGATTGATCAACTGGTTGCAATCAATGCCAAATGGGGAATAATTGTCCTGTGTAGAAGTGAGAACCCGTTCCATATTGTGATTGTTTGCAGTATTGGGACAGTGAGATGACCCGATCCAACACAAGAACATTTTGCAATATCTCCCAGTAACAGTGAGTCTGTGTGTCAGCGTTAACCAAGCGGGGTGACATTCCGGGAGGTGCTGACATCTCACGCAGAGTGAAAACCAGAATTCAATTGGTGGGGATTGCCTTGTTAAATTCAGCTGGGGATTTATTGAGGGAATTTGTGAAAATGCATGTGGAGATCTTATACAATCTAATTGAAAAACATTTCGAAATCCGTTTCTCCAACTGACTGTACAGAACAGAAGAGGTACATTCAGAGAGATCTCAAGGTGAATAACATTAGTTCCAGTCACTGAACACCAGCAGTAACTTTTTAATGCATATCATTTTATACATGTTTCACATGCAGTGAATATATTTATTTTAATTCCGGTCTCTGAGCAGTCAGATATTGATACAGATAATTCTGATATTTAGCACCATGCTCCCACACTGCCACCTCTGCTTGACCTGAAATAGATGCTCTGTTCCGCAATTATTTAAACCAAGTGTATTCGTGGAGGAACAAACTTACATTCTGCATTCAAACTTTATGTTGTTGAGATCAGCCCAGGATCAGAATGAGTGAAGGAGCTGAAGGTTTTTGAGACAGTTTGTGTGACGCTGCTGCTGTGTTGCCTTTATTCGTTTTGTAACGTGGGGGTCGCAGGGAATCAGTAGCGACAATAAGAGTGAGGTCAGTGATGTATCTGTTTGTCAGTTGGTAATAAGAATGAAGTCGGTGATACACCTGGAAGGTAAAGGCAGTAGGGATGAGGTTAGCCATGCACCTGGATGTGTATTGACAATCAGAGCAATTCAGTAATGTATCTGTGCAGGTTGTGAAAGGAGAGTGCGGTCACTGCTGTTCCTAAATACCTGGTTCCAATAAGAATCAGGTTCTTTCTGCATCTGCAGGGACAGGTGTAGCATCGGGGAAACACAAGATAAAACTCCATCTGCAATTTCCCCAGCAAACACACCCAGGGCAGGGACAGCGGGCGGATGTTTGGGTTGTGTGGAGTGGGGGGCTGTGTGTGGAGTGAAAGTTGATTATGGAAGTGAGGGGGAGAGTGATGAGTTGAGAGGCGGTGTATTGAGATGAGGGGGAGTTTGTTGAGGTGAGGGGGAAAGTTAAAATGAGATGGCGGGAGCTGAGGCGACACAGAGTGCTGAGATGAGAAGAGAGCTGATATGAGAGAGGGAGAATGTTGATGTGAGACAGAGTGTAGGATTTGGCCCCGCGCTCTCCCCAAATTCGGATAATCCCACCAGAGGTAATTGGATCTTGACACGGTCTGTGCCCATCTGCTCCGACTCCCATGCGGTGTGGGACGGGAAATTCATATCTTGGGGATCTTGAGGTGAGGAGCTTCGAGATGAGATGGGTAGTGTTGTGGTGCGTGGGGTAATGTAGAGGTGAGCGGGAGGATTGATGTGAGGGGGAACATGTTAAGGTGAGAGGGGGAGAGTTGTGTTGATTGGGGGAGTGTTGAATTGAGAGCGCGTGTTCTGGTGAGTGGAATTGATGTTAACCCTCTATGGGACAATGTAAATGTGAGAGGGAGAACTTAGAAGCGAGACGGATAGTGTTGAGGAGAAAGGGTGTAATGTCTGTGTGATAGAGATTGTGTAGAGAGGGGAAGGGGAGTATTGAGGTGAGCGGGGGGGTGTTGAGGTGAGGGGGTGTGTTGAAGTGACAGGATAGTGTTGGTGTGAGAGAGAGAGTGTTGGGGTAATGGGGAGTGCTGAGTTGAGAGCGTGAGTGTTAATGTTGTCATGTGAGTGGACCTTTCAGCAATTTTGTTTAAATCGTGCAGCTTCCATGGAGGTGTAGATAAGCTGTGGCAGTCAGGTGGTGGTTTTCTTTTGGTCTTTTAGTTTTGTTTTGGGAAGCAGTTTAGCAGCAAGCTCAGAAGCAATCTCTCTCCCTCTCCCTGTCCTTCTCTTTTGAAAAGGCTGTGTTTTGTGGAACAGACTCGACTGCAACCTCTGCTGAGTTTCTCAAGGGATTTTGAGCATTCAGCCCAGGAGGCTGGACACGTGTAATAATTCGGCATTAACCTCTGTTGTATTGTGGTGATTTGGAGGGTTTTGTGGATTGGATGTTGGCTTTGGTTGGAACATACCAGAGATACGTCCTTCAGAGTTGTATATTATCGTGGTTGTTGTGTTTCTTGTTTGTAATTGTTAAAAGTTCTTGCTAATTGTCTTACTATACATGTCAACAATATTCTTAATTCAACTTTGTATTGAATAAGAGTTCTTCCTGGGTCAGTTCACTCACACCTGAAGTGAAACCTCCCATGCTCCTTCTAGCCAGATTCAAGGTAAAGAGTTACAGGTCACTCGAGCTTCATGGAACAACTGGGAGTATCCAACCTGACTGAGAAGAACTGGGGGCTCCGGGATTGAAACCTGTATTTCTTGATTGATTTGGGATTAGTGAACTCAAAGACAGTGAGCGGTGAGCAGATTTGTGTTTTCTTTTCAGATGTTGTATTCCAGTTTAAATAGGGAGTGTGGTTTGGATTAATGTCTGTTTCAGAGGCTCAGAAGTTTCTGCGGGTGGAGGAAGTCACGCAAGTTACCTGACAGATAGTGACTAAAGTGGAAGAAGGAGTAACTGGGGTGATCAGTAAGTTTGCGGACGACACAAAACTGGCAGGACTTGCAGATAGTGAGGAACATTGTCAGAGGCTACAGAAGGATATAGATAGGCTGGAAATTTGGGCAAGGAAATGGCAGATGGAGTTCAATCCTGATAAATGCGTAGTGATGCATTTTGGTGGGAATAATGTAGGGAGGAGCTACACGATAAATGGAAGAACCATAAAGGGTGTAGAGACGCAGAGTGACCTGGGTGTGCAAGTCCACAGATCTTTGAGGGTGACGTCACAGGTGGAGAAGGTGGTGAAGAAGGCATATGGCATGCTTGCCTTTATAGGACGGGGCATAGAGTATAAGAGTTGGGGTCTGATGTTGCAGATGTATAGAACGTTGGTTCGGCCGCATTTGGAATACTGCGTCCAGTTCTGGTCGCCACACTACCAGAAGGACGTGGAGGCTTTGGAGAGAGTACAGAGGAGGTTTACCAGGATGTTGCCTGGTATGGAGGGGCTTGGTTATGAGGAGAGATTGGGGAAACTGGGGTTGTTCTCCTTGGAAAGACGGAGGATGAGGGGAGACTTAATAGAGGTGTATAAAATTATGAAAGGCATAGATAGGGTGAACGGTGGGAAGCTTTTCCCCGGGTCGGTGGTGACGTTCACGAGGGGTCATAGGTTCAAGGTGAAGGGGGGGAGGTTTAACACAGATATCAGAAGGACATATTTCACACAGAGGGTCGTGGGGGCCTGGAATGTGTTGCCGGGCAAGGTGGTGGAGGCGGACACACTGGGAACGTTTAAGACTTATCTAGACAGCTATATGAACGGAGTGGGAATGGAGGGATACAAAAGAGTGGTCTAGTTTGGACCAGGGAGCGGCACGGGCTAATTGTTCCTTGTTTTTCGTTTCAAGGCTTCATTCTATGATCATTTTGCTGGTGCCAGTACAGAGCGAGACTGCGGATATTTGGGAACCTGTCTCGGGGGCAGGGAATTCATATGGTGTTCGTGGAAGTGGAAATGACTCGGGTTGGGAAGCATTTTCCGATCGGGGCCATTGTGATCTCCTGGACTCGTTTCGATCGCCTCAGGGGGTCGGAGAGGAATTTCCCAGATTTTTTTCCCCATATTGGCCCTGGGGTTTTTCACTCTGGGTTTTTGCCTCTCCCTGGAGATCACATGGTCTGGAATGGGGGGGTGGGGGTGAGTAAATAGGTTGTGATGAACAAAGCATCGTAGCTGTGAGGGACAGCTCGGTGGATAGGATATTGGTATGTAGATAGGCTGGAAAATTGGGCGGGGATCCTGGATTCAGGATTCAATCCTGGACCGGGGAGCGGCGCGGGCTTGGAGGGCCGAAGGGCCTGTTCCTGTGCTGTATTGTTCTTTGTTCTTGTTCTTTGTAAAGCAAAGCTTTTGGAATTGGAAACACATTCCAGTTGACATTGCCTGACAGAGTACGGAAAGGAGAGATAATTGTGGCAATAGCACAACATTTGGAATTGTCAGAAGCTCAGTCAGAATCGTTGGAAATTCAGTTACAAATGAAACTGACTCAATATAAAAAATAATTAAAACTATTTGAATTACAGGGAAAAGAAAAGGAAAGGGAGGAACAGCAAGCAAAATAATTGAATCAATCTGAATTACAGGCAAAAGGGAAAAAGGAGGCAAGGGAAAAATAGAGAGACTTTGAACATTGGAAACTGGCCTTCAAATGTAAACATCGTGTCTGATTGGCGGAGGTAAAGGGTAAAGTACAGTCTGAGGGTAGGGATGAGGATAGTGAGAGAATGAGGGGCAGAAAATACATCAGGAGATAGAAAAGGCAATGTTACAATAATCATGGGGGAATTCAATATGTAGGTTTCTAAGATTCTAAGGTGGACTGGGAAAATCAGGTAGGTCGTGGATCCCAAGAAAAGGAATTTGTGGAATGTCTAAGAGATGGTTTTTGGAGCAGCTTGTGACAGAGCCTACTACAGAACAGGCAATTCTGGATTTGGCGATGTGTAATGAGGCAGACTTGATTAGGGAACTTAAGGTGAAGGAACCCTTAGGGAGGAGTGACCACAATATGATCGAATTTACCCTGCAGTTTGAGAGGAAGAACCTGGAATCAGATGTAAAGGTATTTGAATTAAATAAAGATAACTACAAGGACATGAAGGTGGAGCTGGCCAGAGTTGATTGGAAAGGGAGCCGAGCAGGGGAGACAGTGGAACAGCAATGGCAGGAGTTCTTGAGAGTTATTTGGGAGGCACAACAGGAATTCATCCCAAGGAGGAGGAAACATGCCACAGGGAGGATGAGGAATCCATGGCTGACGGGGAAGCCAAGGACAGCAAAAACACAAAAGGGAAAGCATCATTAGTGGCAAGGATTAGTGGGAAGGCAGAAGATTGGGAAGCGAGCAGAGGACAACTTAAAAAAGCAATAAGAGGGGAGAAGATGAAATCTGAGTGTAAGCAAGCTTGTATTTCAAAGAGGAGAGGAGGAGGTTTTCCAATATATAAAAGTTAAGAGAGAGGCAAAAATACCCATTGGATCACTGAAAAATGAGGCTGGAGAAGGAATAATAGGAAACAAAAAAATGGCAGAGGAACTGAATAGTTTGCATCAGTCTTCACGGTGGAAGACACCAGTGGGATGCCAGAGCTCCAGGAGAGTCGGGGGACACAGGTGGGTGTAGTGGCCATCACTCAGGAGAAGGTTCTGGGGAAACTGAAAGGTCTGTGGGTGGATAAATCACCTGGACCGGATGGAGTACACCCCAGGGTTCTTAAAGACATAGCTGAGGAAATTGTGGTGGCATTGGTGGTGATCTTTCTTTGATAAGGCGCAGCATAGGAGACTGTTGTATAAGTTAAGTGCCAATGGTGTTGAGGGTAAGATCCTGGCATGGATAGCGGATTGGCTGACTGGCAGAAGGCAGAGAGTAGGGATGAAGGGATCTTCTTTCAGGATGGCAGCCGGAGACAAGTGGTGCACCTCAGGGGTCGGTGCTGGGACCACAACTTTTCACAATACACATTAATAATTTGGAAAAACGAAATGAAGGCACTGTTGCTAAGTTTGGTGATGATACAATGATATGCAGAGGGACAGGGAGTATTGCGGAAGTGGGAGGGGGAGGGGGAGGGCTGCAGAAGGACTTGGACAGGTTAGGACAGTGGATAAAGAGGGGGCAGATGGAATACAATGAGGAAAAGTGTGAGGTTATGCACTTTGGAAGGAGGAATGGAGGCAGAGACTATTTTCTAAATGGGGAAATGCTTCGGAAATCAGGTGCACAAAGGAATTTGGGAGGCTTTGTTCAAGATTCTCTAAAGGTTAACCTGCAGGTCCAATCGGCAGTTAGGAAGGCAAGTGGAATACTGGCAATCATGTCGAGAGGCCCCGCACCAGGTTCAGACCCACCCAGGTTCAGACAGAGACGCTGTTCAGATTCACACAAGGTTCGGACTCGGATCATGTTCAGATTCACACCGTGTACAGACTCACCTCAGCTTCACAATCATAGAAACAATGAAATATAGGAACAGCAGGAGCAGGCCATTCGGCCTTTCGACCCAGCTCCGACATTCAGTTTGATCATGGATCATCATCAACCTCAATATCCTGACCATCCCTTGCTCCCAGATCCCGTGATCACTTTAGCCCCAAGAGCGATACATAATTTCTTCCTGAAATCACGAAAGGTTTTGGCCTCAGCTACTTTCTGTGGTAGCGAAGTCCATAGATCATCAGAGTGGAGAAATTTCTCCTCACCTCTGTTCTAAAAGGTTGATGCTTCTCCTCAAACCATGAACCCTAGTCCTCAACTCCCTGAGCATCAGGAACATTCTTTCTGAATCTACCCTGTCTTAACCTTTTTCAATATTATATGTTTCACTCGAATGAACTCCAATGAATAAAGCCCGAACCGACTTAGTCTCTCTTCATATCACAGACTTGCCATCCCAGGAATACAGCCTGGTAAACATTCGCTGTACTCCCTCTAAAGCGAGGATATCCTTCCTCAGATAAGGACACCAAAACTGCACACAATACTCGAAGTGTGGCCTCAGCAATGCCCTGTACAACTGCAATGACACATCTCTCTTCCTGTACTCCAATCTTATCCCTATGAAGGGCAGCATTACAGTTGTCTTCTTTACTGCCTGTTGTACATGTGCGCTTACTTTCACTTACTGATGCATACGGACACCAAGGTCTCACTGAGTATCCACCTCTCTCAATTTACACCCATTCAAATAATAATCTGTCTTCCTATTATTGCTGCTAAAGTGGATAACCTCACATTTACCCACATTTTACTGCAACTGCTTTGCACATGCCCACACATTGAGCCTGTTCAAATCACACTGAAGCATGTCTGCATGTTTCTCACAGCTCACCCTCACCCACCTTTTATCATCTGCAAATTTGGAGATGATACATTTAGTTCCATTTTCAGAATAATTAATATATAATGAGAACAGTTGGGGTCCGTGCACAGATTCCTGCAGAACCCCACTAGACACTGACTGCTAATCAGAAAAAGGCCCATTTATTGCCAACTCTTTGCTTTCTTTCTGCGAACCAGCTTTCTATCCGTCTCAAAACATTGCCTGTAATCCCATGTGCTTTCACTTTACATGGCAGTCTGCGATGTGAGACCTTGTCGAAAGCCTTCTGAAAGTCTCAATAAACACATCTGCTCACGTCACTTTCTGAACAGTAATGTCTGGGGGACACCTCCCCGCCCTGGACCTGGCCGTAAGGGACCGGGCGGTAAGGGACACAAGACACCTCTCCACCCACATCCCGAAACTCCCACACTTACCCCAGCTCTCAGTGCTTCACTCTCTGCAGCTTGCACTCTGTGGAGCTCCCTGAGTGGGCACATTTCACAGGCCTCAGTTTGGTAGTTTATATTTGCCATTGTCCAACACATGAACCTGATTGAAGTCACTGCCCCCCCTCCCCCTCTAGGTCTGAGTAACCACCGAGGGCTGACCACCTTGGAAGCCTTATTTGGAGTTTCAATGCTGGGTCCAGTTCCTGCTGCTCAGCCTCGGAAGTGAGTGGGGTTCAGCAGACCGGAGCTCGCCTCTTCCACCATGAGCGTGTGGCCCGAGTTCCCTTTATCGGGTGACAATGTGATCGAGAGGCTAAACCCACTGTGTCCATTTCAGACTCCGAGGTTCCCACTGGCGGAGATGGGGAACAGGAGCCGGAGTGCCTGGAATTCTTTCCAAAGTTCCCGCTGTGCTGGGAATTGATTTTTCCTGCACGGCCTGGGACTTCATGGCTTGCAGATGATTGAAGCATTCCCATAGGATGGTATCTCCCAAGCAGACTTGAGAGGAAACTGGCCCTGTTCCAGACTCGACCGTACCTCATAACCACGTGGATCCATTACCATGATTCTTTACCAATAACCTATCACCTGCCTTTAGGTGCCTCTCCCGGCTGGTGGGAACGGCACTGGGTATCTTGATACCTTGCCAACCTCCCGCCGTCAGGAAAATCAGACTCGAATTTGGGCGGAGTCAGCTTCCCATGACCAACTCTGCTGGGGCTGTTCCAGTCGTTGAAGGGAATGAGGTGGGGGTTGGGGGGAGGTGGGGGGTGGTTGGTGGGGTGGGTGGGGGGTGGGGGGTGGTTTGGGGAGTGTTGTCCTGTAATTGAAGATGAATCTGGATGGTTTGGTGACCAAGGAGGCTGTGGGCTGGTTTTTTTGAACCTGCTTTTACTATTTGGGCCGCTCTTTCTGCCACGCCGTTGGATGATGGGTAATATGACACTGTCCTAACGTGTTAATTTCTGTTCAACTTCATCGAATGCACAAATTCCTGACTGATGAAGAGTGGTCCATTTTCAGAAACTAACATTTCCGGGATCCCGGGTGTCAAGAAAGAGGTGTGAAGTTTCTCCACTCTTGCCCTTGGTGTTTGAGTAACTCACCCTGTGTACGGCCATCCATTTTGAATCAGCATCTACCATTACCAGGAACATAGACCCCATGAACGGACCGGCACTGTCCATGTGCAGCCACGTCTATGGCCGTCCTGGCCATTCCCAAGTGTGAAGAGTAGTGACTGGTGATAGTTCTGCCCTTGTTGATATTGCCAACACTGACCCACGCGCAAATATCCGTCCCCATACCTGGCCACCAACAGGGCAACTTGGAGGATCTTCAGTTTGCCACTCCTGGGTGGCCATGGTAAAGTTCACCATGGGATGGTGACCCTGGCTCAGGATGACACTCTTGAACCCCAAAGGCGTGTGCCATCTTCCACAGTCAGCCGCTCTCTGCCATTCCAATATGGGTGCAATTCAGGCTGTAACGGCCTTTTGGATTCCCCCATCAGCACTCGCTGCTTCAATTCATTCAGGAATGGGTAATTTTGCCTCCACAGCCGAATATTATTGGCAGCCACTGGGAGAGTTTTGAAAAAGTTCATGATGACCATCTCTTCCATTGTGGGTACGACAAGTGTCTGTTAATCGTAGCCAACTCAACGCATCGGCGTCAGTGACTCAGCCTCCTGGGTAATGGTAGGCGGACAGTAATAAAGCCCATAGCTGGATATGGGCCAATGTTATGGGCTGCACCGCCATGCGGGTACTTCTGGAATTTCTTTCCCCGAACTGTCACCATTGACGAGGTGTCACAGTGGTTAGCGCTGCTGCCTCATAACGCCAGAGACCTGGGTTCAGTTCCTGGCTTGGGTCAATGTCTGTGTGGAGTCTGCACATTCTCACCGTATCTGCATGGGTTTCATCTGGTTTCTCCGGTTTTCTCCCGCAGTCTGAAAGACGTTGCTGGTTAGGTGCGTTGGCCATGCTCAATTCTCCCTCAGTGTACCCGGACAGGCACCAGTGTGTGGCGACTAGGCGATTTTCACATTAACTTCATTGCCGTGTTAATGTAAGCCTACATTTGACACTTTATAAATGTTAAACTTCCTCTGAGTATGAATGGTTGAATATCGCTGGGAAACCTCATCGAGCTGTCAGTATAAGTGCACGTGAATAAGTTCATAATTGGAAACAAGAATCCTCCTGCCAGCTTTGAAGCTCAGTCCTCGATCAGAGGGATTGGGTATTTATCCAGCTGTGAGAAACAGTTTACCGTTTGTTTACAATTTCCCAGTACAAAGTATTTGTATTCACTCTTGGGACTTGGGTGTCACTGGCCGGCCAGCATTTATTGCCCATCCCTAGCTGCCCATGTTCAGAGGGCAATTAAGTGTCAACCACTTTGAGTCACATTTAGTCCTGACCACATAAGGACGACAGATTTCCTTCCCTGGGACATTGCTGAACCAGATGGGTTTTTCCGAAAATCGACACTGGTTTTATGGTCACCAGCTGATTCTGAATTCCAGATATATTTATTCAAATTCCACCATCTGCTGTGACGGGATTCGAACCCGGGTGCACAGAACTTTAGCTGAGTTTCTGTATTAATAGTGTAGTGATAAAACCACCAGTCCATCACATCCACACCCAGAGTGTCCACACCCTGACACCGAGACACACCATATTATAGACGTCTGCAGGGCTCCCGGATTGGACAGCATTAACTGTCCCAATCAGGGAGCTCATATTCCAATAACTCCACCTGATGGTTATCGTTAAAGTCATTAAGTATGTCTCTCTGTCTTTCTGTGCATGCCTCTCTCTGTATCTCTCTGTGTGTGTGTGTGTGTGTATATATATATATATATATATATCTCTGCCTGTTTCTCTGTGTCTCTTACTGTCTCTCTGCATCTCCCTCATTCACCTTCTCTCTACACTCTTCCTCTGTGTCTCCTCCCCCCTCAGTCTCACTCTCCTTGTCCCTCTCCTTCTCTGTCCCCCTTTTCTTATTTCTCTGTCTTTCTCTCTCTCTCGACCTCGCTCTGTCTTTTGCTCTTGCTGTGTCCATTGTACTCATTCAGTCTCACTGTTTCAAATTCACTGACGCTCTCTGTCTCTGTTTCTCTCTGCCTCCCTTTCTGTCTCCCTTTCCGTCTTAGTCTCCCTCTCTCATTACATTCTGCCATCTGTCTCCCTCTGTCTCCCTTTCTCATTCCCTGTCCATCTCCCTCCCCATTTCCCCCAATCTCTATCCCTGTTTTTCTCGGTCTGGGAGAGTCCCTATCTGTCTCTGTTCTTTCTCTCTCTCTCTCTCTCTCGCTCTCTCTGTTTCTCTCCCTGTATCTGTTAGAAACTCTTTCAAACGGTGTCACGCTCCATGTATTTGTACCCGTCCCTCTCTCTGTCAACCTCCGTCTCTCTATCACGCCCAGTTTTGCTCTCACTGCCCTCTCTCTCTCTTTATCTGTCACTCTCTCTGTCTCTGTGAGGCTGTTTGTTATTTATATTTGAAAGTCCAATAGAAAGAGTCAGGGGTCTTGTAGTTGTTGTTTCCTGTCAGGGTCTGATGAGTTGAAGAATTGCAGTAAGGGGATATTTCAGCAGATGTATTAGCTGCTGTCTGAAGTGAGTCTGTGTCACAGCATAAATGGCAGTGTTTGTACAACAACTTGTGAGTTGCAACATGAAACCAAATTCCATAACATAGTAATCTAACCAGACCGACCGATAGTCCAAATAATACATCCGAGTACATATAGAATAAACCATGAATGTCGACCATAAGAGGATGAAATTGGCTGAGATAACAAACAGTAAAATGATGGATTTCCTGCGACTCTCCATCTCTGGGTCTCTGGGATTCTCCCCACTGCTGTGAGCCCGGAGTCTCCTGCGGGCTCTGCTGCTCATTAAAATGTGTCTGACGGTGAAAACGTTGAGCAGCAGAATCAGGACGAACGGGACAGTCGGGGTTAGAATGTTGTGGAGGAACTCGATTGTTGTCCAGACCGGAGAGTACATCACATCCCCTGTGTATTCACAAAACCAGGGGTCGTTCACCAGCTGATATCTATTTGATAACATAAAATACCAGAAAATGTTCTTTAAACAGCTCAGCACCGTCACTGTTCCCAGAACCACAGCCGCCGATTTCTCACTGCAATATTTACTCTTCAGCTTGGGGCAGCAAATGGCCACAAATCGATCAAAGGTGAAAGTGACGGTGAACCAGACAGAACAGTCAGTGGCTGCATAAAGCAGGACGGCGTGGATGTTACACACGGGGACCCAGCGCAGGAAATGAAACTGTTCCAAATAAAGAATGGGAATGTGTCTGAATATCAGGTCGAGGATAACGACCAGCAGATCCCCCGCTGACATGGCCACCAGGTAACGAGTCACACATTTGGACAGACCACAGTTTCTGCTCGTCAGAGTCACAATTGTGATTATGTTCACTGTCAGGAAGGGAAATAAAGAATAAAATTAGACAGGATTCAGGGAAAGAAGTTACCATTTGGACTGAGGATGGGTTGAAATAAAAAACAATGTACACACATAAAATCACTTATTTTTTTTAAACCAGCATTTCTTTTGCAGTGTGAGAGGAAAGTGGAGCATCCGGAGGAAACCCACACAGACACGGGGAGAAGGTCCAAACTCCACACAGACAGTGACCCAAGCCTGGAATTGAACCCAGGTCCCTGACGCTGTGAGTCAGCAGTGCTAACCACTGTGTCACCGTGCTGCTCCATAGTAGCAACACAGTGGTATACATTTGGGAGAGAGCTTTCCGGAGAGTCCACAACATTGACCCTCACTCAGCTACAAGTAAATAGCCCCCCTCCCTTGTGGGGGATTTGGAGGGTATGAAGGATGAGGGAGTAAACCTTACAGAAAATCCAGACTGGAGTCCTGTAGATGGCAATCTGTCGTCTCTCAGACAGTTTACTGACAACCTCTGCAACAGAGCTGGTACCAAAGAGGGCTGGTTTGACCCTTGCCTCTGGACAATACTAACAATTGGCAGAGGGAGATCCTGATGCCTTGACAGCACAGAATCACTATTATATTTACACAGAACTGTACCCTGGAGAGGAGATCACATCATTGTGGCCACTGTTAGCACAACACAGGAAAAAATAGTAATCTCGCACTCGATTGGCACAGAACACAACTTCCAGTGTTTGCTTTCAAGAGTGGGAGAAAGCTTCAGGGTTCAGCGAATCGCTATCGTCCATAATACTCAGTGCGATTACTGCTGTCCCACGTTGGTCTACTGGACCGGTGCAGCTGCATCAGTCCTCTCTCGGCAGGAAGGTTGCCAATCTATGCACCAGGTAAAACTCAAACAAAGGCCAGTACCAAAGGAAAAGCCAAGCAGGCTGCCTTAATGCCTATCGTCCGGTGACTCTGATGTCCAATATTATGAAATGCATCAAAAGGTTAGTCATGGCATGAATCAGTTCCGGCTTCCCAGATTGCCCGGATCCACGACAGTTCACCGACATCCACAACAGGTCCACAATGCCATCTCCCTGGCCGGACAGTGAACCCTGGAACACAGACTCGTATTTATCAACTACAGGTCAGCCTGCAACACCATTAGTCCCACGAAACTCATGTCCAAAGTCCCTGGCCCTGGGCTTGGCTCCTGCCTCGGCAATTGGATCCTGAACTTCCGAATCCATAGACAGCAAAATTAAGGACAGTTAACAACATCTCCTTCACAATCATCCTGAACAGCGGTGCGCCGTAAGGCTGCGTCCTCAGCCCCTTACTATACTCCTTATACACTGGTGACTGTGTGGCCAAATTCCCCTCCAACTCGATTTCCAAGTTTGCTGATGACACCTGCAGTGGGTCGGAGGAAGAGACAGAGAATCTGGTGAACTGGAGCGACAACAATAATCTCTTGCTCAATGTCAACAAAGCAAATTGACTTCTGGAAGCCGAGTGGAGTACATGCCCCGATCTACATCAATGGGATGAAGTTGAAATAGTCGAGAGCTTCACGTTTTAGGGTCCACATCACGAAAAACCTTTCCTGGTTCCTCCATGACGTCCCTATAATTAAAAAAGTCTCCGAACGCCTCTATTTTCTCAGAGGTTTACAGACATTTGGCATGTCAGCTGTGACTACACCAACTTTTACAGATGCACCATAAATAACATTCTAGCTTGGTATGGCTCCTGCTCTGTCCAAGACTACAAGAAACTTCAAAGCTTGGTGAATGCAGACCAGTCCATCACTCAAACTAACCTCCCACTCATTAACTCTGTCTAAACTTCCCGTTGCCTCACAAAAGCAACCAGCCTAATTCAGGAATAGCGCACCATGGACATCAACTCTTCCCCCTTGTTCCATCAGAGAAAAAGATAAAAAATGTGTGAGGACATGGACCAACCGACTCATAGAATCATAGAATCACTACAGTGCAGAAGGGGGCCATTTGACCCATCGAGTCTACACCGACAACAATCCCACCCAGGCCCTATTCCCAAAGTCCCACATATGTACCCTGCTAATCCCCCAAACGTACACATCCCAGGACGCTAATGGGCAGTTAAAATGGCCAATCAACCTAACCTGCACATTTTGGACAGTGGGTGAAAACCGCAGCATCCAGAGCAAACCCATGCCGACACGGGTAGAATGTGCAAATTCCACACAGACAGTGATCCAAGCCGGGAATCGAACTCAGGTTCCTGTGAGACAGCAGCGCTAACCATTGTGCCACCATGCTGCCGACTCAGGAACAGCTTCTCTGCTGCCATCAGACGTTTGAATGGACCCACATTGCATTAATATGATCTTTTACTACATCCTAGCCATGACTGCAACATTACATTCTGCCCTCTCTCCTTCTCTATGTACAGTATGCTTTGTCTGTATGGCACTCAAGCAACAGCACTTTTCACTGTATGTCCAATGTTATGAAATGCATCAAAAGGTTAGTCATGACATGAATCAATTCCGGCCTCCCAGATTGCCTGGATACACTACAGTTCACCTACCACCCCAACAGGTCCACAGACACCATCTCCCTGGCCCATCACTGAACTCTGTAACACTGTAACCCTGAACATAGAGAAGGAGAGAGTGCAGAATGTAATGTTGGACTCAGAGCGAGGGTGTAGAATAAGATCATCTGAATGCGATGTGGGTCCATTAAAACGTCAGATGGCAGCAGAGAAGAAGCTGTTCCTGAGTCGGCAGCATGGTGGCACAATGGTTAGCACTGCTGTCTCACAGGGACCTGAGTTCGATTCCCGGCTTGGATCACATGTTTATTATATGTGAAAATAATAAACCAAATCAATTCAAATCAAATCAGTCTTTTGCATCTCAAGCTGAAACATCAGCACGATGTGCCCTGGCCTTACCAATGAACTTATGCAGGTTGATGACGTACACGGGATGGCTGTGATCGAGACTGAATTTACAAGGCTAAATGTGGACATTGGGGAGCTGCGAGAAACTGGACTTGCTCACAGTGGATTCTTTCCAGAGGAACACCACACGTTCTTGTAATAGGAGAAATCCCAACAGGCGAGATGTGAGAATGGAACAAAGTTTTAAAAAGAAGCTTCACTGGTGCTGATGGAATCCCAGGAATTGAAATGGGATCCCTGATGCTGTGAGGCAGCAGTGCTAACCACTGTGCCATACTGCCATCCTGCAAGGTGCCCTGGAGATATCCAAGATCACTCCCAGGACACCATCATCACCATATCCGTGTTCGGGAAATGATTGGAAAACAATCTGAGGGACAGAATTAATCTCCACTTCGAGAGGTAAGGATTTATGAACAATAATTAGCATTCCTTTGACAGGGGGAGATCATGTCTAACAATTCGCTGGAATATAATGAGGAGGTGACTGGATGAGGAGATGAGGGAAGTCCATTCGATGTATTCTGAGTGTTCTTCAGAAAAGCTTTTGACAAATATGGAAGACTGAACAAGGAAGTGATTCCGATTGGAACCAGGTCAATTTGGAAAATTATATTCAAAATGGCCGAGTGGCAGAGGGCAGATGGTGATGGTGGAAGGTTGTTTTTGTGACTGCAAGCCTGTGTTCAGTGGGGTTCCACAGCGATCGATGTTGGGTCCCTTGCTGTTTGTAGTGTACATTGATGGTCGAGACATGAATGTGTGAGGTGTGATCAGTAAGTTTGCAGATGATACAAAAATTGGTGGTGTGGTAAATATTGAGGAGGAAAGCCTAAGATTACAGGAATCATAGAATCCTACAGTGCAGAAGGAGGCCATTCAGCCCATCGAATCTGAACTGAGCACAATCCCACCCAGGCGATATCCCCTGAACCCCATGCATTTACTCACGCAATTCTCCCTGACAGTAAGTCCAGTATATCCTGGCCAATCCATCTAACCCACAAGTCTTCCGACTGTGGGCGGAAACTGGAGCACCCAGAGGAAACCCATGCAGACACGGGGAGAATGTGCAAACTCCACACAGATGTGGTCAAAGCCAGAAATCGAAAACACGTCCCTGGCGCTGTGGGGCAGCAGTGCTAACCACTGTGCCACCGTGCTGAGGAAACTGAAAGGCTGGGCAAATGGGCAAATGTAATTTACACCTGACGAATGTGAGGCCATGCATTTGGGACGACTATCCGGACAAGGAAATGTACCATGTCCGGTCGAGTCTGAGGAAGTGCAGAGGACCAGAATGAATTTGGGGTGCAGATATGTGGATCCCTAAAAGCAGCAAGACAGGTAGATGAGGTGGTTAAGACGACATGTAGGATACTTGCCTTTAGCAGCTGCAGCATAGAATATAAGAGCTGGGAGGTGATGATGGAAGTTTATAAAACGCTGGTTAGACCAGAGCAAGAGAACTGTGTACAGCTCTGGTCATCACACTACAGGAAGGATGTGATTACACTGGAGACGGTGGAGAGGAGATTCACCAGGATGCTGCCTGGGCTGGAGAGTTTCAGCTATGAGGAGAGGCTGGTTAGGCTGGGTTTTTTACCTTAGAGCAGAAGCGGCTGGAGGTGGAGTGGGTGTAGTGGGTGGTGATGGGGAATGCTTTCAGGAGGGGGCGGAGGGAGGGGGGGACTGAGTGATATGAACACAATTATGTGGCACACGGATAGGAAGAAACCTTTTCCCTTTAGTAGAGGTGTCAATAACCAGAGGGGCGTGGATTTAAGGTAAAGGGCAGATGTTTGTGTGGATTTGAGGGAAAATGTTTCCATCCACAGGGTGCTGGGATCTGCAGCTCACGGCCTGAAAGGATGGTAGAAGCGGGAACAACCACAAGAGGCATTTAGATCAGCAACTCAAACGCCAGAGCATATAATTATTAAACTAGAAAGAGTGCAGAAAAGATTTACTAGGATGCTACCGGGACTTGATGGATTGTGTTACAAGGAGAGGCTGAATAGACTGGGACTTTTTCCCCTGGAGCGTAGGAGGCTGAGGGGTGATCTTATAGAGGTCTATAAAATAATGAGGGGCACAGATCAGCTCAATAGTCAATATCTTTTCCCAAAGGTAGGGGAGTCTAAAACTAGACGGCACAGGTTTAAGGTGAGAGGGGAAAGATACAAAAGGGTCCAGAGGGGCAATTTTTTAACACAGAGGGTGGTGAGTGGCTGAAATGAGGGGCACCTACCTTTGCCCTCGAACTTGCCCGGTGCCCTCAATGGCCTTCAGTTCTCCCGGCGAGGTCATCATGACCCGTCCTCATACATGTGGCCAGCTGTTTTCCTCACCGGACCCAACCTCTCCCGGTGAGGCTGCAAAGGCAAGTGTGGCGCACAATTCCATCCCAGGCCCGCTAATTTCATTTAAATTTGTTTTAAAATAGATTGAAATAATTTATTCAGCCTCTTGCCGGAAATGGGCAGGAGACTGAATCCGCTGTTTATCCATTGCCGGTGAAGGTTGCAAGAGGTGAGAAATGGGACGTGGACCTGAGTTCCAGGCTGTCACGCGGTTTTACTTGATCACCCCAACATCAATGGACAGGGAGTAGCTGTTATCCTGCTCCCCTACCGTGTGTGTGTTGCGTGCGTCTATATTGTCTGTACCAGTATGCATGTCTGTGTGTGCGTGTTTGTGTGTGAGCAACAGAGTACCTGACGAGTGTTCCTAAGTGTGCGTTATTCTGGAGTGTTGCAGCAATTTTGGTTCTTGAATTTGTGAGTGAGTGGGGGTAAGTGTCTAAACCTGATTGCTTCTTTCAACAAATGTGTGTATTAATGTATGTGCGTTTGGGTGTGTCTGTGTGTTTGTGTTCCTGTTGCTCTCGGAGAGCTTGTGGTGGCACAGGGGATAGCATTGCTGCCTCACAGCACCAGAGGTCCTGGTTCAATTGCAGGCTTGGCCCCTGTCTGTGCAGATTCTGCATGTTCTCCCCTTGTCGGCATTGGTTTCCTCCGGGTGCTCCAGTTTCCTCCCACTATCTGAAAGTTGTGCTGGTTGGGTGCATTGGCCGTGCTAAATTCTCCCTCAGTGTACCTGAACAGGCGCTGGAGTGTGGTGACTCAGGGATTTTTATAGTAACTTCATTGCAATGTTAATGTTCGCACACTTGTGACACTGATGAATAAATTTCAAATTTAATGAAATATGTGTTCTCTCTGTGAGATCCTGCTGTGCAGATATGACCAATAAAATTGATTCTGTGGCCTGGTGATTGGGTGGGTGAACTGGTGTTATATGCAGAGGGTGAAAAGGATTCTGTCTCAATCTTTTGCGCACGAAGGAATAGTGTTTGAGGTCATATGTCTATGGAAAGTCACAGCACTCAGAAGACATCCCAGCCCATAGACCCTGAGACAATTGTCAGTGGCTGAAAGAATTAATAACCGGAAACAGAGATTCAACAAGAGCAGCAAACACAGTACAGTAAATGACAAGAAAATCAAAACAGTAAAACAGCCTTTCTAGAATTAGGAACTGGACACAGGGGATGGGACTTTCCAGCTTCACTCTTCCCCAAGCTGCAAAATCCCACCCGTGTTCAACAGACCTTCCCATTCTCCGCCCCTCGCCTGCACCGATTCCCGTGGCGGTCGGGCCGGTCCAATTCCAGCCAGAGACTTACCCGGAACACCAACAATCGCCAGGAGGGGATAGTAAACGCATTGAATCACCCTCAGTAGAGATTCAATCCGATCAGCTGATGTCATGACCCAATAATAATCAGTAAACCGAGAAATCCAATAGAATAAACTCCTGTCCTTGGTTGGAACATTCCGGTTCATTGTTCCCAGATTCTGATCCATTGTCGAAACATTCCAATCCATTGTTCCCAGATTCTGATCCATTGTTGTAACATTCCAATCCATTGCTCCCAGATTCTGATCTCTCCTCTCCCTCCCTCTCTCTCCACAGCCGCTGATCTCTGTTGCTGTCGGAGTTGCCGCTCCCGCTGACTCAATGGGACAACACATTGAACGGAATCCCTTATTAATAGAAGAGGGGAATCCCTCCAGGCACACTAATCGGATCCATGGAGACTCACATCAATTCCAGTCACTAAACAAACAGCTTCACTTAACCCCCTTCAATCCAACACTTCTTCGAACCCAAATTAGAACAGTTACGGCCTCGATGGGGTGTTGAGGGTCAGGGAGGGATGGAAAGTTGGAAATAATGTAGGGTCAATATTAATTCGATATAGCAGAGATCACTCTGCCAGCGTTAATTTTGAGATGACGAGAATACAAAAGCAGGGATGTACTGCTGAGGGTTTATAAGACACTGGTCTGACCGCATTCAGAATATTGTCAGCAATTTTGGTCCCCGTATCTAAGGAAGGATGTGCTGGCCTTGGAGAGGGTCCAGAGCAGGTTCACAAGAATGATCCGGGGAATGAAAGACTTGACGCATGAGGAGCGTCTGAGGACTGGGGGTCCATACTCGATGCAGTTTGGAAGTATGAGGAAGGGGATCACATTGAAACTTACAGAATAATGAAAGGCCTGGATCGAGTGCACTTGGGGAAGATGTTTCCATTCGTTGGGGAGACTTGGACCCGAGGGCACAGACTCAGAGGAAAGGGACGGCCCTTAAGAAATGTGATGTGGAGATGGCGGTGTTGGACTGGGGTGTGCGCAGTCAGAAGTCTCACAACACCAGTTTCCCACTCACCTGATGAAGGAGCAGCGTTCCGAAAGCTCGTGATTCGAAATAAACCTGTGGGACTTTAACCTGCTGTTGTGAGACTTCTTACTTCAGAACTGAGACGAGGAGGAATTTCTTCAGCCACAGGGTGGTGAATCTGTGGGATTCATTGCCACACAAGGCTGTGGAGGCCAGATCATTGAATGTATTTAATAAAGAGATAAATAGGTTCTTGACTGGTCCAGCGATCAAGGGTGACGGGGAGAAAGCAGGAGAATGGGTTTGAGAAACTTATCAGCCAGAATTGAATGGTGCAGCCGGCTCGACGGAACGAATGGCCTCATTCTGCTCTTATATCTTATTGTCTGATGGGTATCATGGTTGTGGTTTTTAGATGAAGTTAACGTCAATCAGGGTTGATATAGTCTGCTTAATCCAGGTTGTAGCAGATCTTATGTCCAGCTCATGGACAGAACAATCTTAGTATAGGACTTCAGAGGGATCAATCTCTCAACATTACGTACAGTACAGTCTAAGCTCGAGTCATCAGATAGAACTATCTCTCAGTGTTATGTACAGTACAATCTGAGGCTTCAGATAGAACTATCTCTCAGTGTTATGTACAGTACAATCTGAGGCTTCAGATAGAACTATCTCTCAGTGTTATGTACAGTACAATCTGAGGCTTCAGATAGAACTATCTCTCAGTATTATGTACAATACAATCTGAGGCTACAGATAGAATTATCTCTCAGTGTTATGTACAGTACAATCTGAGGATTCAGAGAGAACTATCTCTCACTGTTACATACAGTACAATCTGAGGCTTCAGATAGAATTATCTCTCAGTGTTATGTACAGTACAATCTGAGGCCTCAGATAGAACTATCTCTCAGCGTTACGGACAGTATAATCTGAGGTTTCAGATAGAACTATCTCTCAGTGTTATGTACAGTACAATCTGAGGCTTCAGATAGAACTATCTCTCAGTGTTATGTACAATACAATCTGAGGCTTCAGATAGAACTATCTCTCAGTGTTATGTACAGTACAATCTGAGGCTTCAGATAGAACTATCTCTCTTTGTTATGTACAGTACAATCTGAGGCTTCAGATAGAACTATCTCTCAGTGTTATGTACAGTACAATCTGAGGATTCAGATAGAACTCTCTCTCAGTGTTATGTACAATACAATCTGAGGCTTCAGATAGAACTATCTCTCAGTGTTATGTACAGTACAATCTGAGGCTTCAGATAGAACTATCTCTCAGTGTTATGTCCAGTACAATCGGAGGCTTCAGATAGAACTATCTCTCAGTGTTATGTACAGTGCAATCTGAGGCTTCAGATAGAACTATCTCTCAGTGTTATGTACAGTACAATCTGAGGCTTCAGATAGAACTATCTCTCAGTGTTATGTACAGTACAATCTGAGGCTTCAGATAGAACTATCTCTCAGTGTTATGTACAGTACAATCTGAGGATTCAGATAGAACTATCTCTCAGTGTTATGTACAGTACAATCTGAGGCTTCAGATAGAACTATCTCTCAGTGTTATGTACAGTACAATCTGAGGCTTCAGATAGAACTATCTCTCAGTGTTATGTACAGTACAATCTGAGGCTTCAGATAGAACTATCTCTCAGTGTTATGTACAGTGCAATCTGAGGCTTCAGATAGAACTATCTCTCAGTGTTATGTACAGTACAATCTGAGGATTCAGATAGAACTATCTCTCAGTGTTATGTACAGTACAATCTGAGGCTTCAGATAGAACTATCTCTCAGTGTTATATACAGTACAATCTGCGGCTTCAGATAGAAATATCTCTCAGTGTTATGTTCAGTACAGTCTGAGGATTCAGATAGAACTATCTCTCAATGTTATGTACAGTACAATCTGAGGCTTCAGATAGAACTATCTCTCAGTGTTATGTACAGTACAAGCTGAGGTTTCAGATAGAACTATCTCTCAGTGTTATGTACAGTACAATCTGAGGCTTCAGATAGAACTATCTCTCAGTGTTACGTACAGTACAATATGAGGCTTCAGATAGAAATATCTCTCAGTGTTATGTACAGTACAATCTGAGGCTTCAGATAGAACTATCTCTCAGTGTTATGTACAATACAATCTAAGGCTTCAGATAGAACTATCTCTCAGTGTTATGTACAGTACAATCTGAGGCTTCAGATAGAACTATCTCTCAATGTTATGTACAGTACAATCTGAGGCTTCAGATAGAACTATCTCTCAGTGTTATGTACAGTACAAGCTGAGGTTTCAGATAGAACTATCTCTCAGTGTTATGTACAGTACAATCTGAGGCTTCAGATAGAACTATCTCTCAGTGTTATGTACAGTACAATCTGAGGCTTCAGATAGAACTATCTCTCAGTGTTATGTACAGTACAATCTGTGGCTTCAGATAGAACTATCTCTCAGTGTTATGTACAGTACAATCTAAGGCTTCAGATAGAACTATCTCTCAGTGTTATGTACAGTACAATCTGAGGCTTCAGATAGAACTATCTCTCAGTGTTATGTACAGTACAATCTGAGGCTTCAGATAGAACTATCTCTCAGTGTTATGTACAGTACAATCTGAGGATTCAGATAGAACTATCTCTCAGTGTTACATACAGTACAATCTGAGGCTTCAGATAGAACTATCTCTCAGTGTTATGTACAGTACAATCTGAGGCTTCAGATAGAACTATCTCTCAGTGTTATGTACAGTACAATCTGAGGCTTCAGATAGAACTATCTCTCAGTGTTATGTACAGTACAATCTGAGGATTCAGATAGAACTATCTCTCAGTGTTACATACAGAACAATCTGAGGCTTCAGATAGAACTATCTCTCAGTGTTATGTACAGTACAATCTGAGGCTTCAGATAGAACTATCTCTCAGTGTTATGTACAGTACAATCTGAGGCTTCAGATAGAACTATCTCTCAGTGTTATGTACAGTACAATCTGAGGCTTCAGATAGAACTGTCTCTCAGTGTTATGTACAGTACAATCTGAAGATTCAGATAGAACTATCTCTCAGTGTTACATACAGCACAATCTGAGGCTTCAGATAGAACTATCTCTCAGTGTTATATACAGTACAATCTGAGGCTTCAGGTAGAACTATCTCTCAGTGTTATGTATAGTACAATCTGAGGCTTCAGATAGAACTATCTCTCAGTGTTTTGTACAGTACAGTCTGAGGATTCAGATAGAACTATCTCTCAGTGTTATGTACAGTACACTCTGAGGCTTCAGATAGAACTATCTCTCTGTGTTATGTACAGTACAATCTGAGGCTTCAGATAGAACTATCTCTCAGTGTTATGTACAGTGCAATCTGAGGCTTCAGATAGAACTATCTCTCAGTGTTATGTAAAGTACAATCTGAGGCTTCAGATAGAACTATCTCTCAGTGTTATGTACAGTACAATCTGAGGCTTCAGACAGAACTATCTCTCAGTGTTATGTACAGTACAATCTGAGGCTTCAGATAGAACTATCTCTCAGTGTTATGTACAGTGCAATCTGAGGCTTCAGATAGAACTATCTCTCAGTGTTATGTACAGTAATATCTGAGGATTCAGATAGAACTATCTCTCAGTGTTATGTACAGTACAACCTGAGGCTTCAGATAGAACTATCTCTCAGTGTTATGTACAATACAATCTGAGGCTTCAGATAGAACTATCTCTCAGTGTTATGTACAGTACAATCTGAGGCTTCAGATAGAACTATCTCTCAGTGTTATGTACAGTACAATCTGAGGCTTCAGATAGAACAATCTCTCAGTGTTATGTACAGTACAATCTGAGGCTTCAGATAGAACTATCTCTCAGTGTTATGTACAGTACAATCTGAGGCTTCAGATAGAACTGTCTCTCAGTGTTATGTACAGTACAATCTTAAGATTCAGATAGAACTATCTCTCAGTGTTACATACAGCACAATCTGAGGCTTCAGATAGAACTATCTCTCAGTGTTATATACAGTACAATCTGAGGCTTCAGGTAGAACTATCTCTCAGTGTTATGTATAGTACAATCTGAGGCTTCAGATAGAACTATCTCTCAGTGTTTTGTACAGTACAGTCTGAGGATTCAGATAGAACTATCTCTCAGTGTTATGTACAGTACACTCTGAGGCTTCAGATAGAACTATCTCTCTGTGTTATGTACAGTACAATCTGAGGCTTCAGATAGAACTATCTCTCAGTGTTATGTACAGTGCAATCTGAGGCTTCAGATAGAACTATCTCTCAGTGTTATGTAAAGTACAATCTGAGGCTTCAGATAGAACTATCTCTCAGTGTTATGTACAGTACAATCTGAGGCTTCAGACAGAACTATCTCTCAGTGTTATGTACAGTACAATCTGAGGCTTCAGATATAACTACCTCTCAGTGTTATGTACAGTGCAATCTGAGGCTTCAGATAGAACTATCTCTCAGTGTTATGTACAGTAATATCTGAGGATTCAGATAGAACTATCTCTCAGTGTTATGTACAGTACAACCTGAGGCTTCAGATAGAACTATCTCTCAGTGTTATGTACAATACAATCTGAGGCTTCAGATAGAACTATCTCTCAGTGTTATGTACAGTACAATCTGAGGCTTCAGATAGAACTATCTCTCAGTGTTATGTACAGTACAATCTGAGGCTTCAGATAGAACTATCTCTCAGTGTTATGTACAGTACAATCTGAGGCTTCAGATAGAACTATCTCTCAGTGTTATGTACAATACAATCTGAGGCTTCAGGTCGAACAATCTCTCGGTGTTATGTACAGTAATATCTGAGGATTCAGATAGAACTATCTCTCAGTGTTATGTACAGTGCAATCTGAGGCTTCAGATAGAACTATCTCTCAGTGTTATGTACAGTAGAATCTGAGGCTTCTGATAGAACTATCTCTCAGTGTTATGTACAGTAATATCTGAGGATTCAGATAGAACTATCTCTCAGTGTTACATACAGTACAATCTGTGGCTTCAGATAGAACTATCTGGGGGGAGAGGGGTCACTGAGTGACAGTGTGAGGGAGCTGGATTAACATCAGTACAGATACAGTCAGTAACACAGGGTGCTGGGGGAGAGGGGTTACTGAGTGACAGTGTGAGGGAGCTGGATTAACATCAGTACAGATACAGTCAGTAACACAGGGTGCTGGGGGGAGAGGGGTTACTGAGTGACAGTATGACGGAGCTGGATTAACATTAGAACATAGAACATAGAACAGTACAGCACAGAACAGGCCCTTCGGCCCACAACGTTGTGCCGAACTTTATCTGAAACCAAAATCAAGCTATCCTACTCCCTATCATCCTGGTGTGCTCCATGTGCCTATCCAATAACCGCTTAAATATTCCTAAAGTGTCTGACTCCACTATCACTGCAGGCAGTCCATTCCACATCTCAACCACTCTCTGCATAAAGAACCTACCTCTAATATCCTTCCTGTATCTCACACCACGAACCCTATAGTTATGCCCCCTTGTAATAGCTCCATCCACCCGAGGTAATAGTCTTTGAACGTTCACTCTATCTATCCCCTTCATCATTTTATAAACCTCTATTAAGTCTCCCCTCAGCCTCCTCCGCTCCAGAGAGAACAGCCCTAGCTCCCTCAACCTTTCCTCATATGACCTACCCTCCAAACCAGGCAGCATCCTGGTAAATCTCCTCTGCACTCTTTCCAGCGCTTCCACATCCTTCCTATAGTGAGGTGACCAGAACTGCACACAATATTCCAAATGTGGTCTCACCAAGGTCCTGTACAGTTGCAGCATAACCCCACGGCTCTTAAACTCCAACCCCCTGTTAATAAAAGCTAACACACTATAGGCCTTCTTCACAGCTCTATCCACTTGAGTGGCAACCTTGAGAGATCTGTGGATATGGACCCCAAGATCTCTCTGTTCCTCCACAGTCTTCAGAACCCTACCTTTGACCCTGTAATCCACATTTAAATTAGTCCTACCAAAATGAATCACCTCACATTTATCAGGGTTAAACTCCATTTGCCATTTTTCAGCCCAGCTTTGCATCCTATCTATGTCTCTTTGCAGCCTACAACAGCCCTCCACCTCATCCACTACTCCACCAATCTTGGTGTCATCAGCAAATTTACTGATCCACCCTTCAGCCCCCTCCTCTAGGTCATTAATAAAAATCACAAAGAGCAGAGGACCAAGCACTGATCCCTGCGGCACTCCGCTAGCAACCTGCCTCCAATCCGAAAATTTTCCATCCACCAACACCCTCTGTCTTCGATCAGACAGCCAGTTACCTATCCAATCGGCCAACTTTCCCTCTATCCCACACCTCCTCACTTTCATCATAAGCCGACCAGAGGGGACCTTATCAAATGCCTCACTAAAATCCATGTATATGACATCAACTGCCCTACCTTCATCAACACACTTAGTTACCTCCTCAAAAAATTCTATCAAATTTGTGAGGCACGACTTGCCCTTCACGAATCCGTGCTGACTATCCCGGATTAGTCCGCATCTTTCTAAATGGTCGTAAATCCCATCTCTAAGGACCTTTTCCATCAATTTACCAACCACCGAAGTAAGACGAACCGGTCTATAATTACCAGGGTCATTTCTATTCCCTTTCTTAAACAGAGGAACAACATTCGCCATTCTCCAGTCCTCTGGCACCATCCCCGTGGACAGCGAGGACCCAAAGATCAAAGCCAAAGGCTCTGCAATCTCATCCCTTGCCTCCCAAAGAATCCTAGGATACATTTCATCAGGCCCAGGGGACTTATCGACCTTCAGTTTATTCAAAACTGCCAGGACATCCTCCCACCGAACATCTATTGCCTCCAGCCTATTAGCCTGTACCAACTTCTCTTCCTCAAAAACATGGCCCCTCTCCTTGGTGAACACTGAAGAAAAGTATTCATTCATCACCTCGCCTATCTCTACTGACTCCATACACAAGTTCACACTACTGTCCTTGACCGGCCCTAACCTCACCCTGGTCATTCTTTTATTCCTCACATAAGAGTAAAAAGCCTTGGGGTTTTCCTTGATCCGACCCACCAAGGACTTCTCGTGTCCCCTCCTAGCTCTCCGAAGCCCCTTTTTCAGCTCATTCCTTGCTAACTTGTAACCCTCAATCGAGCCATCTGAACCTTGTTTCCTCATCCCTACATGAGCTTCCCTCTTCCTTTTCACAAGACATTCCACCTCTTTTGTGAACCATGGTTCCCTCACTCGGCCATTTCCTCCCTGCCTGACAGGGACATACCTATCAAGGACATCCAGTATTTGTTCCTTGAAAAATTTCCACTTTTCATTAGTTCCTTAACCTGACAGTTTCTGTTCCCAACTTATGCCCCCTAATTATTCCCTAATCGCATCATAATTACCTCTCCCCCAATTGTAAACCTTGCCCTGCCGTACGGCCCTATCCCTCTCCATTGCAATAACAAAAGACACCGAATTGTGGTCACTATCTCCAAAGTGCTCTCCCACAACCAAATCTAACACTTGGCCCGGTTCATTTCCCAGTACCAAATCCAATGTGGCCTCACCTCTTGTCGGCCTATCCACATATTGTGTCAGGAAACCCTCCTGCACACACGGCACAAAAACTGCCCCATCCAAACTATTTGACCTACAAAGGTTCCAATCAATATTTGGAAAGTTAAAGTCCCCCATGACAACTACCCTGTGACCCCTACACATATCCATAATCTGCTTAGCAATTTCTTTCTCCACATCTCTATTACTATTTGGGGGCCTATTGTAAACTCCTAACAATGTGACCGCTCCTTTCCTATTTCTAACCTCAGCCCATATTACCTCAGTGTGCAGATCCCCCTCGAAGTGCCTTTCCGCAGCCGTTAAACTATTAGTAGAGATACAGTCAGTAACACAGGGTGCTGGGGGAGAGAGGTTACTGAGTGACAGTGTAAGGGAGCTGGATTAACATCAGTACAGCTACAGTCAGTAACACAGGGTGCTGGGGGAGAGGGGTTACTGAGTGACAGTGTGAGGGAGCTGGATTAACATCAGTACAGATACAGTCAGTAACACAGGGTGCTGGGGGGAGGGGTTACTGAGTGACAGTGTGAGGGAGCTGGATTAACATCAGTACAGATACAGTCAGTAACACAGGGTGCTGGGGGGAGAGGGGTTACTGAGTGACAGTGTGAGGGAGCTGGATTAACATCAGTACAGATACAGTCAGTAACACAGGGTGCTGGGGGGAGAGGGGTTACTGAGTGACAGTGTGAGGGAGCTGGATTAACATCAGTACAGACACAGTCAGTAACACAGGGTGCTGGGGGGAGGGGTTACTGAGTGACAGTGTGAGGGAGCTGGATTAACATCAGTACAGACACAGTCAGTAACACAGGGTGCTGGGGGGAGGGGTTACTGAGTGACAGTGTGAGGGAGCTGGATTAACATCAGTACAGATACAGTCAGTAACACAGGGTGGTGGGGTGAGAGAGGTTACTGAGTGACAGTGTGAGGGAGCTGGATTAACATCAGTACAGACACAGTCAGTAACACAGGGTGCTGGGGGAGAGGGGTTACTGAGTGACAGTGTGAGGGAGCTGGATTAACATCAGTACAGATACAGTCAGTAACACAGGGAGCTGGGGGGAGAGGGGTTACTGAGTGACAGTGTGAGGGAGGTGGATTAACATCAGTACAGATACAGTCAGTAACACAGGGTGGTGGGGTGAGAGAGGGGTTACTGAGTGACAGTCTGAGGGAGCTCATTGTTCCACAGGAGCAGGCTGAGGTTAAGGGAGCTTGTTTTGTGCATTATATTTATTTATTTTTCTGTTCAATTTGTGAAAAAATTCAGAGGTTTTTTTCCAAACAGGAAGTAGGCCCAGCAGCAGCCTGGGAAGGTTTTGGAGGGTTTAAAAGTAGGGCGCACTTTTGAGCGGGCAGCGTCGTTAGCGGGCAGCGGACTGACCAGGGGGCAGAGTGAGAGCTGAAGGGCTTTGGCTCAAAACGGGCTTCCGCCAGAACAGGCAGAGGCGAGAGGAGGTTTTTTCTTTTTCAGAAAGTTTATTCCTGTTTTTCCCCAGAGTTAAAAAAAAAACCAGGCAAGATGTTGGAATGCTCCTCCTGCAGGATGTGGGAGATCAGGGAGACCTCCGGTGTCCCTGACGACAACACCTGCAAAAGATGGATCCAGCTGCAGCTGCTGGCAAAGCGTGTTAGGGAACTGGAGCAGGAGCTTGATGACCTCCATCTAATTCGGGAGAATGAGGAGTTTATAGACAGTAGCTTTAGGGAGGTAGTTACACCTAAGCAGCAGAGCACAGGAAATTGGGTTACTGTAAGGAGAGGAAATGGCAGTGTGAAAGGACAGGCAGAGCAGGGTTCCCCTGTGGCCATACCCCTCCACAACAGGTATACTGAATTGGATACTGTTGTGGGAGATGCTTTACCTGGGACAAGCTGCGACAGCCGGAACTCTGATACTGAGTCTGGTTCTCCAGCGCAAAAGGGTGGGATGAAGAAGAGGAGAGCAGTAGTGATAGGGGACTCAATGGTCAGAGGTACGGACAGGAGGTTCTGTGGTCGGGACAGAGACTCCCGCATGGTTTGTTGCCTCCCGGGTGCCAAGGTCAGGGATGTCTCTGATCGCGTGCACAGCGTTCTGAAGAGGGAAGGTGATCAGCCAGATGTCGTGGTACACATCGGTACCAATGACGTGGGAAGGAAGAGTGAGGAGGTCCTAAAGAGTGAGGACAAAGAGCTTGGAAGGAAGTTAAAAAGCAGGACCCCGAGGGTAGTAATCTCAGGATTGCTACCTGAGCCACATGCCAGTGAGGGCAGGAGTAGGATGCTCGGGCGGATGAACACGTGGCTGAGGAACTGGTGCAGGGGGCAGGGTTTCCAATTCTTGGATCATTGGGACCTCTTCTGGGGCAGGTGGGACCTGTACAAGAGAGACGGGTTACACCTAAACTACAAGGGAACCAATATACTTGCAGGGAGATTTGCTAGTGTTATTGGGGAGCGTTTAAACTAGATTTGCAGGGGGATGGGAACCAGAGTGCCAGAGCAGATAGTGGAGCAGGGGTCAAAAGACAGGTTAGTTCAAGCAAAATCACAAATGGAAGGGTAGAATGTGGTGGAAATAACCTTTTGAGGTGTGTCTATTTCAATGCCAGGAGTATTGTGGGAGAGGCAGATGAGCTGAAGGCGTGGATAGACACGTGGAAATATGACATTATAGCCATTAGTGAAACTTGGCTACAGGAGGGGCAGGACTGGCAGCTCAATGTTCCAGGGTTCCAATGTTTCAGGCGGGATAGAGGCAGAGGGATAAAAGGTGGGGGGGGGGTGGCATTGTTGGTCAGGGAAAATGTTACAGCGGTACTCAGGCAGGATAGATTAGGGAGCTTGTCTACAGAGGCCCTCTGGGTGGAGCTGAGAAACAGGAAAGGTATGACCACATTAATGGTGTTGTGTTATAGACTACCCAATAGTCAGCGAGAATTGGAGGAGCAAATCAGCGGAGAGATAGCTGACAACTGCAAGAAACACAAAGTTGTGATAGTAGGGGATTTTAATTTTCCACATATAGATTGGGACTCACATACTGTTAAAGGTTTAGACGGGGTAGAGTTTGTAAAATGTGTTCAGGAGAATTTTCTACATCAGTATATAGAGGTGCCAACTAGAGAGGATGCGATATTGGATCTCCTATTGGGAAATGAGTTAGGGCAGGTCATGGATGTGAGTGTGAGGGAACACTTTGGTGATCATAATGCCATTAGTTTCAACCTGATCATGGATAAGGGTAGATTTCGTCCTCGGGTTGAAGTTCTGAACTGGAAAAAGGCCAAATTTGATGACATGAGAAGGGATCTGGGAAGTGTGGATTGGCACAGGCTGTTCTCTGGTAAGGATGTAAATGGAAAGTGGGAGGCCTTCAAAGGAGAAATTTTGAGAGTGCAAAGTTTGTATGTTCCTGTCAGGATTAAAGGCAAAGTAAATCGGAATAAGGAACCTTGGTTCTCGAGGGAGATTGTAACACTGATTAAGAGGAAGAGAGAGTTGTATGAAATTTACAGGCAGCAAGGAACAGATCAGATGCTCGAGGAGTATAAAAAGGGCAAGAAGCTACTTAAGAGGGAAATCAGGAGGGCTAAACGAAGACATGAGGTTGCTTTGGCAGACAGAGTGAAGGAAAATCCAAAGAGCTTCTATATGTTAGGAGCAAAAGGATAGTGAGGGACAAAATTGGTCCTCTTGAAGACCAGAGTGGTAGACTGTGTATGGAACCAAAAGAGATGGGGGAGATACTAAATGTTTTTTTTGGCATCCGTATTTACTGAGGAAATGGGCATGGAGTCTACGGAAATAGGGAAAACAGGTAGGGAGGTCATGGAACCTTTACAGATTAAAGGGGAGGAGGTGCTTGCTGTCTTGAGGCAAGTCAGAGTGGATAAATCCCCAGGACCGGACAGGGTATTCCCACTGACCTTGAGGGAAGCTCGTGTTGAACATGTAGGGGCTCTGACAGACATATTTAAAATGTCAGTATTCACGGGGGAGGTGCCGGATGATTGGAGGGTGGCTCATGTTGTTCCGTTGTTTAAAAAAGGTTCCAAAAGAAATCCGGGAAATTATAGGCCAGTAAGTTTGACGTCGGTGGTGGGCAAGTTATTGGAAGGTGTGATAAGGGATAGGATCTACAAATAATTTGCATAGACAGGGACATATTAGGGAGAGTCAACATGGCTTTGTGCATGGTAGGTCATGTTTGACCAATCTATTAGAGTTTTTCGAGGACGTTACCAGGAAAATGGATGAAGGGAAGGCGGTAGATGTTGTCTACCTGGATTTCAGCAAGGCCTTTGACAAGGTCCCTCATGGGAGGTTAGTTAGGAAGGTTCAGTCGCTGGGTATACATGGGGAGGTAGTAAATTGGATTAGACACTGGCTCAATGGAAGAAGCCAGAGAGTGGTTGTGGAGGATTGCTTCTCTGAGTGGAGGCCTGTGACTAGTGGTGTGCCGCAGGGATCGGTGTTGGGTCCATTGTTGTTTGTCATCTATATCAATGATCTGGATGATAATGTTGTAAATTGGATCAGCAAATTTGCTGATGATACAAAGATTGGAGGTGTAGTGGACAGTGAGGAAGGTTTTCAAAGCTTGCAGAGGGACCAACTAGCAAAATGGGCTGAAAAATGGCAAATAGAATTTAACGCAGACAAGTGTCAGATATTGCACACTGGAAGGACAAACCAAAGTAGAACGTACAGGGTAAATGGTCGGACTCTGAAGAGTGCAGTTGAACAGGGGGATCTGGGAATACAGGTACAGAATTCCCTAAAAGTGACGTCACAGGTGGATAGGGTCGTAAAGAGTGCGTTTGATACATTGGCATTTATAAATCGGAGTATCGAGGATAAAAGTTGGCGTGTTATGGTAAGGTTATATAAGGCATTGGTGAGGCCGAATTTAGAGTATTGTGTACAGTTTTGGTCACCTAGTTACAGGAAGGATGTAAATAAGGTTGAAAAAGTGCAGAGAAGGTTCATAAGGATGTTGCCGGGACTTGAGAAGCTGAGTTACAGGGAGAGATTGAATAGGTTGAGACTTTATTCATTGGAGCGTAGAAGAATGAGGGGAGATTTGATAGAGGTGTATAAGATTTTGATGGGTATAGATAGAGTGAATGCAAGCAGGCTTTTTCTACTGAGGCGAGGGGAGAAAAAAACCAGAGGGCATGGGTTAAGGGTGAAAGGAGAAAAGATTAAAGGGAATATTAGGGGGGGCTTCTTTACGCAGAGAGTGGTGGGAGTGTGGAATGAGCTGCCGGATAAAGTGGTAAATGCGGGGTCACTTTTAACATTAAAGAAAAACTTGGACGTGTTGATGGATGAGAGAGGTGTGGAGGCATATGGTCCAAGTGCAGGTCAGTGGGACGAGGCAAAAAATGGTTCGGCACAGAAGGGCCAAAAGGCCTGTTTCTGAGCTGTAATTTTCTATGGTTTTCTATGCCAAATTTCCTTAGTCTTCTGAGAAAGTAGAAGCATCTTAACCATCGCATCGGCATGGAAGGACCAGGACAGGTTGTTGGTGATCTGGACACCTGGAAACTTGAAGCTCTCAACCATCTTCACTTCATCCCCATTGATGTAGACAGGGGCATGTCCTCCACGACGTTCCCTGAAGTCGATGACTATCGCCTTCATTTTGTTGAACTTGAAAGAGACATTATTGTCATCGCACCAGTTCATCAGATTCTCTATCTCTGGACCAGAGAGAGGAGGGGACAAGAGGGATGGGGATTTGGGGAATGAGGGGAATGGGGGATGTAGGGAATGAGGGGGTTCTGTGGGTGAGGATGATATGGAAGTCAGGGGATCAAGGGGTCAGGGTGATATGGGATGGGGGATATGGGGAATGAAGGAAATGGGGATTTGGGGAATGAGGAGGTGGGGATATGGGGAATAAGGGAAATCTGGGGGTGAGGGTGATATGGAGGTCGGGAGAAGGGGGTGGGGGTGAGTGGGACTTGGGAAATGAGGGGGATGTGGGAATCAGGGATATGCGAATGAAGGAGGTATGGGTATGAGAGGATTGGGGTTTTGGGGAATGGGGGAATTATAGGGTTGAGGGCGATGGGAATGTACGGGAGACATGGAGAAATGAGAAGAATGGTTATAGAGGGAGATGGGGATATGAGGGGGTGGGGATATGGGGGTTGAGGGTATGGGAGTTATATGGGCGAGGGGATGGGAGGATGGGTTGGCGATATGGTGGGGATATAGGGTGAGGATATGTGGAATATGTAGTGAGGGTGATATGGGGATGAGGGGAATTGTGGGATATGGAGGCGGGATATGGGGGTGAAGCGCAGAGGCGATATGGGGAATAAAGGGATAGGATGAAATGGGGGTGAGAGTGATTGGGACACGGGGAATGAGAGGGCGGGGAGATATGGGACAACGGGAATGAGGATGAAGGGGGATACGGGGTGAGCGGGATGGGGAATTAGATGAGAGGGACAATGTATAGAGATGGGGAAATAGTGGAGATGGGGGTTAATGGAGGGAACAGTGAGGGGGAACAGAGAAGGGAATGGAGGGGTCAGGATAGAATAGAGGGGATAGTTGTGGTGCAGAAGGGGTGAATAATGGTGACAGAGTGCGGAGCAGAGCAGAAGAATAGAGGGGATGGGTGAAATAGTGGGGATACTGGGTAGGGGGAGTGGAGGGGACACAGGTCGGTGAAAGGAAGAGAGTGAGATGGAAAGAGTAGGAGACCGGGAAGAAACAAATAAAGGGAGAGTGAGCGATAAAAGAAAATTAGATGAGCTTCAGTGTCAGCAACGAAATCCATTTGTCTGCCTCAGAGTGTTCCTGGACATCCATCTTCTTTCTCAGAGGAAAGAATATGGTACCCAGATATGATGGTGGTTCTTGCACTATCAGACTTGCCCTGCCATAGAATATGGTGTTAAACCCCTGGGTGTATAATTAATGAGTTGGGAGCTGGAAGATATGGCGTGGTTTCCCGCCAGCTCGAGAGCGGGAAACACACCATGTTCCTCTCCTCTCACCATGGGACACAGACCTGGGTGGGAGATTTCCGCCCAGGGAGTCTCAGCCTACAGTTTCCTGCTGCTTCACTCCCTCCTTCCTGGAGTAGAGCTGTTACATTTTGCAGTTTCCAGTCCACTGGGGCCTTTCCTGAAGCTAGGGAATGTTAGCAGATTACAACCAATGCGGTGCCATAGCAGAGGCCTGGGCATCCAGGTGAGTGATGGCGGCAATTGGATTGTGGGGCAGAGGAGTGGATTTGGAGCAAGGACAGATGGGTGGCTCTCAGTCGGCTCCCCTTTCCTAATGTCTGGTTCTTTGATAAGACACTTCAGAGCCTTTAAATAAGCCACCTCCGCCCTCCTCCCTCCCGATCCAGGAACCCACAAACAACCTGACAGTGTGAGAGTGATCAATGCTTACTTTTCAAGCTCCCCGCATGACAAGTTTCCCCCATCCAGCATTGGGTGAATACCAGCAGTGACAGGATGAGGCCCTTCGGTTGTCATTAAATGCTCACCTAACGGCCTCAATTGTTGGCCGGCAGGAAGGCCATTCATGAGGCAGGAAAGTGACAGGTTCTGCATCAATCACTCTCCCACCTGATTAAATACCTTCCCCACCCGCTCCAAACTTACCGCGGGAAAACGCATTCAGTTCCACCCAGTATTCTAGTGAGGGCATGGAAAGAAAGGACAATTCATTTCAAAAAAAGGATCAAAGAAATTAAAGGAAAACATCCACATTGTAAAATTGCGCAGACCTTTTTTCTGAAATCACAAATGACCAGTTTATTTTGTTGTTGGAACTTTGGAGTTGATAGGAGCTGTCGGAGGGGGAATTTATTTGATTTGATTTTGATTTGATTTATTATTGTCACATATATTAGTGTACAGTGAAAAGTATTGCATCTTGCACGCTATACAGACAAAGCACACTGTACATAGAAAAGGAAAGGAGAAGTATGTAGTGTTACAGTCATAGCTGGGGTGTTGAGAAAGATCAGTGTGATGCGAGGGGGGCCATTCAAAAGTCTGATGGCAGCAGGGAAGAAGCTGTTCTTGAGTCAGTTGGTAATTTCCACTTGTGGCAAATACAGTGGGACAGTCCTGGTTTCTATAACGCCTGTGCTTCTGGTTTTATCAACTGGGAACAGCAGAAGTCTCTCTTTCTGCCTTCTATTGACCTGATCTGATAAATGAAACACATGGAACGAAATTTGTGCTTGGTTTTGGTCAACTTGCGGTTTGCACGCACTGAACGAGTAACTTAGCTGCGGAAATTATTACAATTCACAAGAGGTCGAAACTCCAGTGAATACAAAAGCATCACAAGCTTGATTTATGTGCGCAACTGAAATAAAAGCAGATTAGCAAAGACCTTGTCTGGAGAACACCAGATATGATGACATGCTGTCGTCTCTGCTTGTTAATTTTCTAATGGAGATTGTTGGTGCTACAAATCTTATTGCTTTTGCCAGTAGCATAGAACATAGAACATTACAGCGCAGTACAGGCCCTTCGGCCCTCGATGTTGCGCCGACCAGTGGTACCAATCTAAAGCCCCTCTAATCTACACTATTCCAATATCATCCATATGTTTATCCAATAACCACTTGAACGCTCTCAACGTTGACGAGTCCACCACTGCTGCCGGCAGGGCATTCCACGCCCTTACTACTCTCGGAGTAAAGAACCTACCTCTAACATCTGTCCTATGTCTCTCACCCCTCAATTTAAAGCTATGTCCCCTCGTGCTAGCCAACACCATCCGAGGAAAAAGGCTCTCACTATCCACCCTATCTAATCCTCTCATCATCTTGTATGCCTCTATTAAGTCACCTCTTAACCTTCTTCTCTCGAATGAAAATAACCTCAAGCCCCTCAGCCTTTCCTCATACGATTTTCCCACCATACCAGGCAACATCCTGGTAAATCTCCTCTGCATCCTTTCCAACACTTCCACATCTTTCCTATAATACGGCGACCAGAACTGTACGCAATACTCCGAATGCGGCCGCACCAGAGTTTTGTACAGTTGCAGCATGACCTCCTGGCTCCGAAACTCAATCCCTCTACCAATAAAAGCGAACACACCTTATGCCTTCTTAACAACCCTATCAACCTGGGTGCCAACTTTCAGGGGTCTATGCACATGGACACTCAGATCCCTCTGTTCATCCACACTACCAAGTATCTTACCATTAGCCCAGTACTCTGTATTCCTGTTACTCCTTCCAAAGTGAATCACCTCACACTTTTCCGCATTGAACTCCATTTGCCACCTCTCAGCCCAGCTCTGCAGCTTATCTATGTCCCTCTGTAACCTGCCACTTCCCTCCGCACTGTCTACAACTCCACCGACTTTAGTGTCATCCGCAAATTTACTAATCCATCCTTCCACGCCCTCATCCAAGTCATTAATAAAAATGGCAAACAGCAGTGGCCCCAAAACAGATCCATGCGGTACACCACTAGTAACTGAACTTCAGGATGAATATTTCCCATCAACCACCACCCTTTGTTTTCTTACAGCTCGCCAATTCCTGATCCAAACCACTAAATCACCCTCAATCCCATGTGTCCGTATTTTCTGCAAAATGGTTCACCGCGCGATGGGGAGTGTACAGAAGAAGGAATGGAAAATGTATAGTTTTATTCACCGTAAAAGGATCAACAAAAGGACCTTGTGTATATATATAAGGGAGACTGTCACTTTCCATCCCTGGAATACTCGCTGTGTGACTGGTATGCAACCTCATTGAGAAGCAGAGGTGAATGCCAAAAGTGCACAAAGCATTTATCACAGACATATTCATCCACTCTGGAAAAAGGGACACTTTGAAATGGATAATGTGGTCCACTTTATCAGAAGTGGGCAATGCTATCATCTACATCATTAGGTAGGGAAAAATTGGGGTAGGGAGGAGGTGTGACATATTCACTCTTGCATTCAAAAACATACCAACGAAAGTCATATTGTTCAGGATTTTGTAATGCAGCCACAGGTTGTCATGTGGGTAATATTTATCTCTGTTGTTCAAAGCTGTTCTGCACACAAGTGATGAGGTTATTATTAATATCTGTTCTAAATGTCTGGTGCAATCGTGATATCCATCTCTGTCCCTTGGTTAGGTTGCACACAGTTGGTATCCCAGTGAATCAGAGCCATGGTCTCCCTCAGACTCACACAAACTCCTTGCCGACTGCCTCATTTTCACCAACACACATGAATTGGGAAATTGTGACTTTGTTTTTGTTTCACCTGTTTCAGCTCCATTAAAGATGTTATATAAACGCAGTTGTTGTTTAATTCCTTCTTTTCTCAAGCCCATGCTGGTTCTCTTCGGAGCGAGGCGAGCTGTGCCCAGCTTCTAATTTTATCTTTTACTCTTGTTCTGTGCTTCTAAAACTTCATTCTAACTCTTTAAAACTCTCTAACAACGCCTTAATGTAATTTCTCATAGAGGTGGCCACACCCTAGCTGTGACTGTAACATTACATTCTGCACTCTCTCCTTTCCTTCTCTCTCACAGTATGTTTTGTCTGAATAACCCGCAAGAAACAATACTTTTCACTGCATGTTAATACATGTGACAATAATAAATCAAATCAAATCTTTTGTTTTACAATTCACTCCCTCCATTTTAATTATATTTTCTTTCTTCCCAACTCTGTCTCACATTTCGTAAAACGTTTATTGTCATTTGGTCCCTTTGCCTTTTGCACGGTCTCTCGCTCTTTCTCTCTCCCTCTGTTTGTGTATTTTCCTGTGGATCTGACTTGCTCCCTCTTTCTGCTTGTCCCTGGTTGTCTGTACATCTGTCTTTTTTTCATCATCTCTATCTTCTATTATTGTTTCCCTTTCTCTATTAATTCCTTGGTCACCTTTGCTGTTAAAATGTATCTTTCTCTCGATCCATTCCCCTTTGTCATTCCACTTCTTTCCCTTTCTCCCTCACTTGTTCCCGGCCTCAGCCTTTCCCACTGTAGGTGGTCTCTCACCTGCCTTGATGTGGATCTGGGTGACAGATCATCTGGTGCCATTCATGACAAACTGGGATATTTCCACTCATGAACGGGGCAAGGATAGAGCCAGAAGATTCTTCCTTTTGCTATCAATTGGCAACTTTGCTCAGCATACAATCCCGACAGTGCAGAAGGAGGTGATTTGGTCCATCGAGTCTGCACTGACTCTCCAAACGAGCATGTTACCCAGACCCAGAATCTGCCCTATCCCCGTTGCCCCAAGCATTTACCTTGCGAATCCCCCTAACCTACAGATCTTGGGACACATCTCATTTTTTGCACATAAAACTGAACATTAGTCCTCTTTAACTCGATACAATCATAGAATCCCCACAGTGCGGAAGGAGGCCAATCGGCCAATTGAGCTTTAACCAACAACAATCCCAGCCAGGCCTTGTTCCCATGTATTTACCCTTCTAGTCCCCCTGACACCAAGGGGCAATCTAGCACGGCCAATCCATCTAACCCACACAGCTTTGGACTGTGGGAGGAAATCGGAGCACCTGGAGGACACTCAGGCAGACCATGGGAGAACGTGCAAACTCCACACAGCGCTCCGAAAGCTAATGGTATTTGCTACCAAATAAACCTGTTGGACTTTAACCTGGTGTTAAAACTCTTACAATGCAAAGGCAGCAGCATTGACTGTCAGAGCCATGTCCGTTAGGCTGGCACCAGCATAGCTAGAGCCGGGTTGACCAACATATTCACTGGGCAAACACACGTCAATGTTTTTCTCACTCAAGGGGCCGATGAGTAAATTTCAGAATGATAAAGTTTGGCACAGCAGAAATTTCAATGAAAAACTAAACTGAGATATGAAAAGAAACAACTTGCTGAGCACAATAATGAGTAATAGATAAAGATGATTATTAGAGTTTAATCCTCATCAATCACAAATTGTTTCTCTCCCACATTTGCTGCAGATTGGCTCAAAAACCTATCAGCAGCAAACATGGGAAAGAAACGGGATGTGATTGGAGGAGCAGCTCCATGCAGATTCTTCCATTCAAACTGAACTGTGTGACTGAGATTCTGGAAACTCGCTCCGGGGGCCGCATTGAGGGGCTTCGAGGATCACATTCGCCCCTTGGTCCACACGTTGGACAACCCTGGGCTACTGCATGTGTTTGATGAGTGAGTAACAATTTATGTGTTTGGAAAGAGAGCAAACATCATCAGGGAACGAGTGAAGAAGAGTGGAGACATCCAGGTCTTGCCATCCTTACGCCAATGGAAGATGAAGTGCTGGACCAGGAAGGCCTGGGGGCAGAGTGGGTAATTACTGCTGGTGAGATGGGTTGAGTGGGTGGCCGAATGAATGGTCACAGGAGAGCGTCTGGTGAGGACAAAACATAGAGCTTGTTTATCCATCACTGGTCACAGAGAGCAGTCTGAAGGACGTATTGGGATAAGAACAAAATACCTCGGAGCAGCAGAAGGCCATTCAGCCCCTCGAGCACACTCCATCACGGCTGATCTAATTATAGTCTCAACTCTTTTCCCCGTAACCCTTGATTCGCTTCTCAATCCAAAATCATTCTTAACTCAGCCTTGAATATATTCAATGATTCTGCCACCACTAGTCTCCAGGGAAGAGAATTCCACTCACCAGCCACCATCTAAAAAATAAATTTCTCCTCATCTCAGTCTTAAGGGACTGACAATTACATTTTAAAATCTGTCCCCTTGTTCTGGTCTCTCTTACAAGAAGAAACAGCCTCTCAGCAACCACCCTGTCTCATCCCCTCAACGCGGTAACCTTTTAATCTTCTGAACTTTCATAGATATTGCTCCAATCTGCTCAAATTTCCCTCGTTAAATAAACCTCTCCATCCCAGGAATCAGCCGAGTGAACTTTCTCTGAACTGGTTCCAATACAATTCTATCCTTTTTTAAGTAAAGAGCTCAACATTATACACATTACTCCAGTTGTGATCTAATGAAGGTCGTGTAAAGCTGCAGCAAAACCTTCTTACTCTTACCTTCCATTCCTATTGCAGTAAGAACGTTAAGAAACAGGAGCAGGAGTCATCCATTCTGTCCTTCAAATCCACTCCATCATTCAATGTGACCATGGCTGATCCTCGGCTTCAACACCATTTCCAGCATTATCCCTGCATTCCTTGATTCACCAGCATTCTAATGGGAAACAAATACCCCTCATCTCAGCCTAAATAACTGCCCCTTATTCTCAGACTGTGTCCCAGGTTTCAGACCCTCCAGCAAGGGGAAAAATCCTTTCTGCATCTGGCCTATTGAACTCCGTAAATTAGTGTAGGTTTGAATAAGTTCAGCTACCATTCTTCTAAAGGCCTGAGAATAAAGTATTTTTGTTCCTCATAGTACAACCCATCTGTCCCTGGACCTATTTTAGTGAACCTTCTTTACATGCCAAGTACATCTTTGCTTCAGCCAGGAGACCAAAACTGTACACAATACTCCAGGTTGGTCTCAGCAAGGCTGCATATAATTGCAGGAAGACATCTTTTTCCTCCACTCAAATCCTCTTAGAATAATGGCTAACATACCATGTGTTATCTTAACTGCTCTCATCTTCGCTTTCAGTGCCTCATGAACAAGGACATCAAAATATCTTGAAGTTGTCTTAATGTCTGTTTTTCCTACAAAATTAGATAACCTCACATTTTTCCACCTTGTCGTCCAGCTGGCAATCCTTTGGCCGCTCCCTGAGCCTCTCCACAGCCCCTTGAAACATCTTTGCATCCTCCTCACAATTCAGATTTTCACCTAGTTTTCCAGTTTTTGCAAATTTGGAAATATTATATTTGATCCCCACATCCATATCATTGATATAGATTCTGAATAGCTGAGACCCAAACACTGATCCCTGCCGTACTCCACTAGTTAGAAGCTGTCAACCCAAAAGTAACCCATTTATTCCAACTCCTTGTTTCTGTCCACTCAATCCACATTGGAGAGCTGGTGCAGACACGATGGGCCAAATGGCCTCCTCCTGCACCAACACTATTCTGTGAAATCTTAGAAAACAGGGAAATGCTGGAATTAAACTCAGCAGGTTCGGCAGCATCTGTGCAGAGAGAGAGAGAAACAGAGTTAACATTTCAGCTCTGTGACCTTTCCTGTGAACTGGGGAAAGTTAGAAATGTAACAGGTTTGGAGAAAGGGGCGGGTGGGACAAGGACGAAAGGAAGGTCTGTGAGAGGGTGGAAGACAGGAGAGACTGAATGAGAGAAAAGTGAACCCCCCCCCCCCCCCCCGCCCAGAGCCAAACTCCCTCAGAGGCTCCCACACTGCATTCCAACAAACTGAACTGGATTGGACTGAATGGGAAGTCATGGGAATGTAACCCTCACTGGACTTCATGGATCAAGTACATTTCTGGATGGAAATTAGCTGCATAGACTCCAGCCTGGTTGTTGGTGTGAAACAGGAGCTGATGTCTATCTGTGTGTGTGTGTGTGTGAGTCCCTGCCTGCAGCTCCCAGAGAGTTTAAAATCCTGCATCTGTCTCTCTGCAGAGCTGCTGGTTAAAGACACATTTACAGCATTTATCAGACAGAAACTTCACTCTCATTCTCTCCCTCCCCTCCCCCAGCCAGTGCTTCTGTTAAAAAAAGGCTAAACGCTTTATTTTGCAGCTCTGATCAGTGGTGAATCATTAACCATGAAGCACAGGGCACACACACACATTCACACACCCGGACACACAGCATTGTAAATCAGAAGTGGGATTTGTAAACGCAGCAACAAAGAACTTTGCAAGATCTTGTTTCAGTTCAGGCAACTTAAGGAAAAGTGAACTTTGCAAGAATCAGCAAAGGGTGCAAACCTGTAGCGGATGGAGTCCTGGATGAACAAGTTGTACAATCCACATTCAGACCTGGCCTCTCTCTCTCTCTCTGGCAGTGCAGGGCTGCTGGTTCATTTAAATCCATCTTCTCTCAGCTCCCAGTGCTGGTGATGTGAAGCTGGGAGTGGGGGGAGGGAGAGCCTTGGGATGAACCATTTGCCTGGTGCTCACTAACCCCCACACACACAAACACCCCCCCACACATTCAGAGACAGATTGGTGTTGGACTGGCCCATACCTGGAGTAGGTGGGTTCAGGTGAGGTGGAGGAGCTGTGGATGGATAGGGGGGGGGGGGGGTGATTGGGGAGGTGTGGACAGTTTGAGTGACTCATTGAGGTTATAAAAAGGCTGAGGCTCCTTTGTCCAGTCTCTCTCTCCACGTGGGTTGGTAAGTATCAGGTAAGCTGTGTCTTTGTGAGTGAACCCATTTGGTTCACCGATGCCCTTTAGAGAAGGAATTTATCCGACTCCAGAATAAGACCAGAGGATGCTGGAAAATCTCAGCAGGTCTGGTAGTACCTGTAAGTCTTTCATGTGAATCCAGGTCCACACGATGTGGTTGACTCTGGAATGGCCCAGCAAGCAAGCTGCTCAGTTCAAGGGCAGTTAGGGATAGACCACAAGCAAGGAACTGGGAACAATCTGCACAAAATATTGGCCAGTTATTTTCAGTCTGGAAATGTAAAGCTGCCGTTTCGCTCTCAGTCAGGAACAGATCCCAGTTTTACACCAATCTCTGATTTAACAGCACATTGGAGAGCTGGTGCAGACACGATGGGCCAAATGGCCTCCTCCTGCACCAACACTATTCTGTGAAATCTTAGAAAACAGGGAAATGCTGGAATTAAACTCAGCAGGTTCGGCAGCATCTGTGCAGAGAGAGAGAGAAACAGAGTTAACATTTCAGCTCTGTGACCTTTCCTGTGAACTGGGGAAAGTTAGGAATGTAACAGGTTTGGAGAAAGGGGCGGGTGGGACAGGGACGAAAGGAAGGTCTGTGAGAGGGTGGAAGACAGGAGAGATTGAATGAGAGAAAAGTGAACCCCCCCCCCCCCCCAGAGCCAAACTCCCTCAGAGGCTCCCACACTGCATTCCAACAAACTGAACTGGATTGGACTGAATGGGAAGTCATGGGAATGTAACCCTCACTGACTTCATGGATCAAGTACATTTCTGGATGGAAATTAGCTGCATCGACTCCAGCCTGGTTGTTGGTGTGAAACAGGAGCTGATGTCTATCTGTGTGTGTGTGTGTGTGAGTCCCTGCCTGCAGCTCCCAGAGAGTTTAAAATCCTGCATCTGTCTCTCTGCAGAGCTGCTGGTTAAAGACACATTTACAGCATTTATCAGACAGAAACTTCACTCTCATTCTCTCCCTCCCCCCCGCCCCCCAGCCAGTGCTTCTGTTAAAAAAAGGCTAAACGCTTTATTTTGCAGCTCTGATCAGTGGTGAATGATTAACCATGAAGCACAGGGCACACACACACATTCACACACCCGGACACACAGCATTGTAAATCAGAAGTGGGATTTGTAAACGCAGCAACAAAGAACTTTGCAAGATATTGTTTCAGTTCAGGCAACTTAAGGAAAAGTGAACTTTGCAAGAATCAGCAAAGGGTGCAAACCTGTAGCGGATGGAGTCCTGGATGAACAAGTTGTACAATCCACATTCAGACCTGGCCTCTCTCTCTCTCTCCCTGGCAGTGCAGGGCTGCGAGTTAATTGAAACCCATCTTCTCTCAGCTCCCAGTGCTGGTGATGTGAAGCTGGGAGTGGGGGGAGGGAGAGCCTTGGGATGAACCATTTGCCTGGTGCTCACTAACCCCCACACACACACACACACCCCCCCACACACACTCAGAGACAGGTTGGTGTTGGACTGGGCCAGGTAGGAGGAGGTGTGTTCAGGTGAGGTGTAGGAGCTGTGGTTGGATGAGGATTGATTGGGGAGGTGTGGGACTCAGTGAGGTTATAAAAAGGCTGGCGATGCATTGTCCAGTCTCTCTCTCCACGTGGGTTGGTAAGTATCAGGTAAGCTGTGTCTTTGTGAGTGAGTGAGTCAGTGTGTGCTTGCATGGAGTTCCAGCTCTGATATTGTAACCCCCCCTTTCCCAGCACAAAGCCCCTGTTCCTGGATCTCTCTCCCCACCATGGGAGAGGGGATGGAAGGAGTTGGAGAGATCACCGGGGGAAAACATGTGCGATGGTGAGTATGAACCTCTTCACTTTCTGTCTGCACCTTTCCCGCCTCAGCCCTGCTTTTCTCTCTGTTTGCAGCCTCCTCTCAATCTCCCTCTCCATCTTTCTCTCTCTCAACCTTTCTCCCTCTCAATCTCTCTTCCTCTCAATCTCTCTCTCTCAATCTCTCTCTCTCAATCTCTCTTCCTCTCAATCTCTCTCTCTCTCTGTTTCTCTCTGTCTGTCTTTCTCTCTGTCTCAATCTTCCCCCCCCCCCTGGGCTTTGCCCCCCCCCTGGGCTTTGCCCCCCCCTGGGCATTGCCCCCCCCCCCGGCATTGCCCCCCCCCCCCCCCCCCGGCATTGCCCCCCCCCGATTGCCCCGCCCCCGAATTGCCCCCGCCCCCAAATTGCCCCGCCCCCGAATCCCACTCTAATCACCCCCCCACTCACTCTCTCTCAGGAACTCACCGCCAAAGCCCTCTGAGCCACTCCCAATCCTTCTCAACCCGCTGCCCTCAATCTCCACTAATTCCTCCCCAAAACTCCCCTTTCCCCCACCTGATTCCCTGTCCCTCTGCCCGATCTGCTTTAATCCGACTCTGTAAGCACCCCCTCCCCCCGCTCAATCTCTCTGACACCCACTGCCAATCTGACTCTCAGCCCCCTGAATCCTCCAAGTTCCTGCCCCAAATCCTCAGCCCCCCCCCAAAGGCTCCCTTTGCCCCCCCTGCCAAAATCAAGCCACCCAATCCTTCCTCAGTCCTCCCCACCCCTGAATCCTTTTGAGTCACCCCCCCACTCCGAATCGCTCGACACCCCCCCAATTCTAACCCTGATGCAAGGCCCCACCCTAAATCCCTCTCTGAATTTCCCCCCTCCCAAATCCCTATAAATCCACCCCGCCCTCAATCCCTTTCCCTCCACCCCGACTCGCCCCCCCGCCATCTCCCTCTGACTCCCTACCCCATCCAGACCCTCCCCAGATTCTAAGCCCCTGAGATTCCTCTGGAATCCCCCCTGAATGTCTCCCGAGATCGCACCCACCCTCGCCACATTCCTCTGCCCCCGAATCCTGCTCCCTCTCCAATCCCACCCCTTCAATCTGTCTGAGCACCAAACCATGTCTTTTAATCCCCGTAAACCCCCCAATCCCTCCTGTATCCCTCAGAACCCCAGAAATCCCCCTCTGAGCCCCCTCTTCCCAAATCCCCCTCAATTCCCCCCGATTCCCTCCCTCTCAGCCCCGCTAAATCCCAAAGTCCCTATGAGACCCTTAAATCCCCCTGAATCCCTCTAATTCCCGACCACAATCCCTGAGTCTACCCCTACATCCCTCTCCACTCTCCCCCTTTAATCCCCCTCAATCCCCCCCCCACTCCAGCCAAATCTGTCGTCCCTCCTCACAATCCCTCTAAATCTCCCGATCCTTCCCTCTGAGCCCCGTATCCCTCTAAGTTCCCCTCTTTCCCCCCCCGCCCCTCTCAACCTGGCAAATTCCCACTCCCTCCCTGTGAACAGCCTCTGGACTGACAGATCCCCCCCTTTCTAATTAGTACCCCCCCCCCTCCGCGCGTCCATCCCCGTCCACCACCCCCCTGTAAACAGCTCCTGGTGGAGTTGGATGTGGAAACTCTGCCCATTTTAAACATTAACGTTCAAATGACTAATTCCCTTGACACTGAGCAGCCTGTGTTATAACATCCCCCACCCCCATCCTGGACAACAGACCCCCTGTCTGATTCCCCCTCCCCCCTCCTCCATTGCCCCCTTTCTCTGATAACCCCTGACTCTGGTCAGCCTGTGTTATAATATTCCCCCCTCTTGTACAACAGCCTCCCCCACCGGCCCCTTCCCTCTCTGTCTAATAGCCCCGGCTCTGAACAAACCCCTGTATTACACACTCCCCCCTTTCAGCAGTGCTGAATCCCTCTGAATTGCCCCCGATTCCCTCCCTCTGCGTTCCTGGGCCCTTGCTGCTTGTGAACAGCAAAGCCGTGATCTGGCCCGTCCCCCACGAGAGAGCAGAGAGAGAGAGAGATATAAGAAGACAGAGATAGAGAGAATGCTGCTGTAATTCAGACGGAATGATTCACAGAGAGGGGGAAGCAGAGATCAGAGAGATGGAGATGGGGAGGATGCGACTGCAATTCAGACTGATTCACAGAGAAGGAAGCAGAGATCAGAGAGAGGGGGAAGCAGATAGAGAGAGTGAAGGAGATAGAGAGAGATAAGAGACAAATAAAAGCAGAGTTAATGTTAAAATTTTATTTGTTAATCACAAGTAGGCTTACATTAACACTGCAATGAAGTTATTGTGAAAAGATATAGAGATGGGGAGTGAGAGAGAATGCTGCTGTACTTCAGACAGAATGAGTCACAGAGAGGGAGCAGAGATAGAGGGGGGAGCAGAGAGATAGAGAGAGAGACGGAGAGGAGGCTGCTGTGATTGAGATAAAATGATCCACAGAGAGAGAGAGAGAGATGTCCAGAGAGGCTGAGATACAAAGTGAGATGTCGAGATAAATAGAAAGTGGGGCTTTGGCAAGACAGAGTGACAAAGTTTCAGAGAGAGAGTGAAAGACAGAGAGAAGGAGAGAAAAAGGGAAAGATGCTGCCATTGTGAGAGGCTGAGGTATAAAGGATGGGGAGAGACCGGGATTGGAAAGATGTGGAGAAACAGTTCTGAGGATGGGGGAGTTGCACAGACAGAGCTTCAGGGAGAGGGATTGAAATCTGTGGGATTACATTGGAGCAGGGATCACTGGGAATACCCCCCTCCCCCTGACACACAGACCACTAACCCTCCGTGTAAAAGCCCCCACCAGTCTATCTGTGAATAAAAATGAACGACAAAGACACGGGGACTTTTATTAATATTTTTCTCTCTGGTTATAGCTCTTGTCCGAGGATTCCTCACGGCAAAACTATTCGCTCTCTGCATCGCCAAAGTTTCCAAAGGAATTCTCCTTGGAAGAGAGAAAGAGAAAATAAAGTGAAATTTGATTAAACACAAAACAAAAGCTGATTAAAAACAATAAAAGGCACAGCAAGATCCCAGGACTTGCTGAAATTCACAATCTCACTGGGGGGGTGGGGGAAACATTCATTTTCACCTCCTCATTATTGAACCCTGACAAAATGGGAACACGTTTCAAATGCAATGAACTGCCTCCTGACTGTCCCGATATTGAATTTATTAAACACGTCAAAGCATTCTGGGGGCTTTACTCCAGAGACAGGCCAGTGAATAAACACAGGAGGCCCCAATGAAGTTCCCACTTCTATCAGTCACCTCTCCCCCCCCCCCTCTGTTTCTCCCTCTCCGTCTCCTCCACACTTCCCCCAGATCTATATCTGTCCAATACCCCATCTCTGGATAACCTGTCCTGATCTCTGCTCTGTTTCTCTACCTCGAGGTGAATCTGGATTGAAATGCTCTCTCTAAGTTTCTGTCTGACCGTTTAAAATAAAACTCACAATCAAAAGGGAAATGAGAGGGGGCAAGTCGGGCAGGAAAATCCACAATCCCACCCTGAAGCGGCTGCTTCACATTTTATTGAACCATTGAATTCAGCCACTTAAAGGGGAATTAAGCGAATGCTAAAGTGCTGCTGAGATTTAGGCCATGAAGTGCGGTCTAGTCACAGAGGCTGCATTATTCCTCAGGTAGAAAGAACAAACCCCCCTCTCTCCCACCCCCCAGTTAAACAGAACAATCTTCTCCATCCACACCCACAAATCCCAGCGCCCTGTCTAAAAACACAAGCAGGACTCTGGGATTGAGAACAAGCCTTTCCCCCAGGCTCAGAAATTTGAATTTCAGCTCCCTCTCCCTCCCGAGTGCTTCACAGGGAGAGAGAGAGACTGGGAATGCTGCAATCAGGATCCACAGGGAGTCCCACACTGCAGGAGGACACCTCTCCACCCCCAGAGCCTCGGTCTCTATCCCCCTACCCCCCTCCACTGAGCCCCCGACACTCCCCACCCATTCTCTGTTCCTCTCTCTCTACCCCACCCTCCTTCCTCTCCATCTTTTCATGTTTAAAGTGTGGGGCGCTGTCACAGTGCAGGGAATATGGGGTGGGGAGGAGGGCACAGCAAGATCCCACACACAGTCTGAGCAGGGCCAGATACAAAGTGATATTTTAAGTGAGGATTGGGCTAAAGTGAGTGGGCAATGAGGGAACCACACTTCTCCCTCTCTCTCCCTCGCTCCCCCCCCTCCATCTCTCCCCCACCCCAAATAAAAATAATGAGTCACTCCAGGATTGGGGCTGTTTGTACATTCGATATGAACAGGGAACCTTCCACTCCGAGCACAGTCACACCTCTCTCTCCCATTCCCTCTGTCTCTCGCTGTTTCTTTCTCTCTGCCTGTTTCTCTGCCTCTATCTCTGAACCTGTCCAGCCCCCTCTGTGTCTCTTTTGCTTTCCCCCCAGATCTATATATATATCCAATACCCCATCTCTGCCCCGGTCTCTCCTACTCTGGATAATCTGTCCTGATCTCTGCTCTGTTTCCCCGTCTGGGGATGAATGGGGATTAAAATGCTCTCTCTGATAAGTTTCTGTCTGACCGTTTAAAATAATGACGTGTTGTGGGCCACGTTTGCTATTTCTCAGTGATTTCCATGGGGAAATGGGGAGGGAAGCTCCTTCTGCAAAGCCACATCTCTCTCTCACCGCAATGTGGCAGCAGCCACATTCCAATATCTTTACAACACATCAAATATGAGGAAAATATATTTTCAAACACAACAGCACAGATTCAGCCTCAGTTACACAGTCGCTGTTTATAAATCCCACCTTCTGGGAGGCTGTGAGTAAGGGTCTTTATCTCAGAGTAAAGTAAAAAGTAAAGTAAAGTTTATTTCTGAGTCACAAGTAAGGCTTACATTAACACTGCAATGAAGTTACTGTGAAATTCTCCTAGTCGCCACACTCTGGCGCCTGTTAATGCGCCAGAGTGGGTTAATGCACCTAACCAGAGACTGGGGAGCTGGCTGGGCTGTGAGTGCACAGCGGAGGCTCCCCCACCCCCACCCGCTAACCCACTCCCCTCCAATCTCTCTCCTCTCCCTGCCCCTCTGCCTTTGCTCTCTCTCTCTCTCTCTCTCTGTTACCATCCCTTTCTCTCTCTCTCTCCCTCCCTGATAACTCACAATCACGGGAGAAAGATTGAAGAGAAAGAGATATAGCAGGAAAACCCACAATCACATCCCAAATCCAATGAAAGGGTTGACCAGGATGTTGCCTGGTATGGAGGGTATTGGCTGTGAGGATTGATTGAATAAACTGGGATTGTTCTCCCTGGAAAGACGGAGGCTGAGGGACAACCAGCTGGAAGTTTATAAAATTATGAGGGGTGTGGCGAGGATGAACAGTTGGGAGCTTTTTCCCAGGACAGAAATGATAATTACAAGGGGAACAAGTTCAAGATAAGGGGGAAAGGTTGAGTGGAGCTGTGCGGGGAAGGTTTTTACACAGAGGGTGGTGGGGGCCTGGAATGCGCTGCCAAGTGAGGTGGTTGAGGCAGATACATTAGCCACATTTAAGACTTATCTGGATAGACACATGAACAAACGGGGTATAGAGGGTTACAGGCCATTGGTCTCGATAGGTAAACATGATCGGCGCAGGCTTGGAGGGCCAAAGGACCTGTTCCTGTGCTGTGCTGTTCTTTGTATTAAAGTGGCTGCTGCAGGTTTTATTCGACCGTCGAGTCCCATCGATTTAAACACAGGCACTGTTTGGAAAAGGAGCAAAATGCAAAAGCCTTCCTGAGGTTAGGCCTGGGATTGAGGCCTGGTCACAGAGGCTGCATTATACATCCTGGACAAAGAACAGGTTCCCCAGGCCCCGGCCAGTTCACCAGAACAATCCCCTCCAGCCCCGAAACCTCCCGGACAGGGCCTGGGAGGAGGGAGGGGGGGAAAAGGGAACCAGTGCTGCCCCCACCCCCTGTCCCCTTCCACCCTCCCCTCACACCGCACGCAGCCCCCATTACAGAATCATAGAATGCGACAGTACAGAAGGAGGCCATTCGGCCCATCAGGTCTACACCGACCACATTCACATCCAGGCCCCATCCTCATTACTCCATGTGACTTTCTCCCTCTCTCTTTGTGTGACTTTCTCTCTGTCTCTCCCGATCTCTCTCTCCCTGTCCAATATTGTTATGAAGTTGCATATATAAGGTTAAAAATGTGGTGTTTGACAAATGTAAATATTGAAAAGAAATGCTGAGAAAACCAAAACGAACCATCCAGCGTTGTGTCTTTAGAAAGCCTGTGTCTTTGTGCTGGGGATTTTAAACTGCAGAAAGCAGGCTGCAGAAGACAACTTTACAACATTTGTGTCCAAAGCAGCAGCCAGAGTCCCAGCAGAGCAAAACAGGCTTTGAATTGGGTCAATGATTTTAAAACAAGCTCCCAAACACACACAACCAAAAGACAGTTTCATTTTACAGATATTTAATTTACTCTTTCCCACTCACCAAAGGGTTTGTGACTAATTACAAAGCCGGGATATTTTAACCCCAGGGTTTCAAACTCCAGCCCCCCTCACACCCCACAATCGAACCAGAACAAAGAACAATACAGCACAGGAACAGGCCCTTCGGCCCTCCAAGCCCGTGCCGCTCCCCGGTCCAGGATTGAATCCTGAATCCAGGATCCCCGCCCAATTTTCCAGCCTATCTACATCCTAATATCCTATCCACCGAGCTGTCCCTCACAGCTACGATGCTTTGTTCATCACAACCTATTTACTCACCCCCACCCCCCCATTCCAGACCATGTGATCTCCAGGGAGAGGCGAAAACCCAGAGTGAAAACCCCAGGGCCAATATGGGGAAAAAAAAATCTGGGAAATTCCTCTCCGACCCCCTGAGGCGATCAAAACGAGTCCAGGAGATCACACTGGCCCTGATCAGAAAATGCTTCCCAACCCTATTCATTTCCACTTCTGCTTTTCGAACACCATCTGAATTCCCTGCCCCCGAGACAGGTTCCCAACTATCCGCAGTCTCGCTCTGTACTGGCACCAGCAAGATGATCATAGAATGAAGCCTTGAAACGAGAAACAAAGAACAATTAGCCCGCGCCGCTCCCCGGTCCAAACTAAACCACTCTTGTATCCCTCCATTCCCACTCCATTCATATAGCTGTCTAGATAAGTCTTAAACGTTCCCAGTGTGTCCGCCTCCACCACCTTGCCCGGCAACACATTCCAGGCCCCCACGACCCTCTGTGTAAAATATGTCCTTCTGATATCTGTGTTAAACCTCCCCCCCTTCACCTTGAACCTATGACCCCTCGTGAACTCACCACCGACCCGGGGAAAAGCTTCCCACCGTTCACCCTATCTATGCCTTTCATAATTTTATACACCTCTATTAAGTCTCCCCTCATCCTCCGTCTTTCCAAGGAGAACAACCCCAGTTTCCCCAATCTCTCCTCATAACTAAGCCCCTCCATACCAGGCAACATCCTGGTAAACCTCCTCTGTACTCTCTCCAAAGCCTCCACGTCCTTCTGGTAGTGTGGCGACCAGAACTGGACGCAGTATTCCAAATGCGGCCGAACCAACGTTCTATACATCTGCAACATCAGACCCCAACTCTCTCTGTCTCTCTCACACACTGTCTCTGTTTAATATTGTTATGAAGCTGCATATAGGGTAAAACATCTGGTGTTTGACAAATGTAAATATTGAAAAGAAATGCTGAGAAAACCAAAACAAACCATCCAGCGTTGTGTCTTTAGAAAGCCTGTGTCTTTGTGCTGGGGATTTTAAACTGCAGAAAGCAGGCTGCAGAAGACAACTTTACAACATTTGTGTCCAAAGCAGCAGCCAGAGTCCCAGCAGAGCAAAACAGGCTTTGAATTGGGTCAATGATTTTAAAACAAGCTCTCAAACACACACAACCAATTGCATTCAAATTGGAGCGTTGGTGACAGCCTCAAGCCACTCAAATTGCAGGAATACTATGAGGAAATTCTGGGTATTTAAACCCGGGACAGGGGGAAATAACGGGGAGGGAGCGACCTTGCTGCCTCTTTAGATTGAAGGAGGGAGAGTCTGATACTGAATCCTGCAGTAATATATACAGCTTCATCACATCACCATCTAAGTAGAAGCAGAAACCAACTCAGAAAGTATTCCAGACCCAAGCAGCAGAAGAAAGTTCACACTTCCAACAGACGCCTGGTGTTATATTATTTGAGGGTGACTCTATTCTGTAATGATTTATTTCATTATTCCTGAGTGAGTCTTGTCATTGGAACAGCATTCTACTGGGGAGTTTATTCAGTTTGTTCATTGTTTTAGTAAGGTTGTCACCCAGTCTAAATTAAAGACCTGTTAGTTGTTCCTGATAAAGAGAGTGTCAGATCCTGCTTTAATTTACCAATTCCTCCCACAGCACAAAGCTGTGCGGGTTGGGTGGATTGGCCGTGTTAAATTGACTCCAGTGTCAGGGGGATTAGCAGGTTAAAAGTGTGGGGTTATGGGAATAGGGCCTGGTTGGGATTGTGGTCGGTACAGACTAGATGGGCCGAATGACCTCCTTCTGCACATCTGTCTAAAACCAGTAGCTTCCTCCTGTCTCACACACACTTACTTAAGATTACGAGATGAGGTGTATCCCTTTGGGGGGGTTACAAAATAGCGCAGAGGGAAACATCACCTCAGCGTGGTAACAATATTTATAATCCCACAATCACACACCCACCCTCCCTTAGTCAATGAATGAATGATTCAAATGACAATGAAGGTAATTCTGCACAGCAAGATCCCACTGCCAGTCCCACGATGGAGGAGGACACCCCCAGACTCTGTGTCTCTTTCCCCCTGCCCCTCCTGAGACCCTCTCACACCCCTCCCCCCCACACCCTCTCTGTTTAGCTCTCCCTCCATTTCTCTGTCTCTCTCTCTGCCTCCTCCGCCTCCCCAACATCTTTCCTGTTTAAAGTTCTGCTCACGGTCACAGTGCGAGGAATAGGGAGCCAGACCCACCTGTGTGCACAGCAAGATCCCACACACACAACCTGGTGAGGGCCAGATTAAATAAATGTTGTGGGTGAGGACTGCAGGAGAGTGTGTGGGAAATGGGATCCACTCCTCTCTCTCTCTCTCTCTCTTCCCAAATTAAATTGACAACAATTCACATTGGTGTTTTCTTAAACATTTTATTGAAAGATGAAATATGGACAGGAATGTCTGGGGAGAGAGAGGGGGAGGGGTGCTGGGATTGGTAAGAACGCTGGAGAGACAGAGACAGGGAAATTCTATACCCCCCGCCCCATCCAAATAGAAATTCCTGGGAAAAGAGAGAGAGAAAAGAATCTGGAGTCACACAGCACAGAAACAGGCCCTTCGGCCCACCAGCTCCATGCTGGCCATCAAATCCCAATCTATCCTCCTCCCATTCCCCAGCACCTGCTCCAGAGCCTACGATGCCTCGGCGATTAAAGTGCTTGAATTTACCCGACTCCTTTTCAAGCTTTTTCCTTGAACCTACTTTGCGGTCCCTGAGCCAGATTTTGTTTGAAAATAAAAAGTCTGGTCGCTGCTGCAGTGCAGGCAAAGGCCACAGGCCCAGTGTGTGCACAGCAAGATCCCACAGCAGCAGCAATGTGAACCTGAATCGGATGGGACACAGTCCTCCCCCCACCCCTCCACTCTCTCGCCTGCTGTGACCCCCCTTCCCCACTCACTACCCTGTGTGTGTGTGTCTGTGTGTCTGCATCATCCCAAATCTCCAGAAAGGCTGGAACTCCCTCTTAAAAGTAACCCTTTTTAAAACTAAAATCCCTGTGGTGCACAGCAAGATCCCACAAAGTGCAGTCAGCTGTGTTGAGCGTTTTTTAAATTTGGGAATTGTTTATACAGAGTGAGGGAGCCAGAGAGGGGCTGAGACAGTGAAATCCCTCTCTCAGGACCCTCAGAATTAAACTGGAGACCCTGTCCCTCACTGAAACCCCCCCTCCCTCTAACAGCCTGTGTCTCTCCCCCTGCATCTAACCCACAACTCCAGCTGTTTCCATCCCTCCCTCTTCCTCTCTCTCCCTGCCTCTCTGTCTCCATCTGTTTCTGCTCGAGAAGAGACAGGGAGAGAGAGAACAGGGAGAGAGAGAGACGGGGAGAGACAGAGATAAAGCGAGAGAGACAGATATTTGATAATTAATTGTGTATGGTCGCATTATTGAGTGTGGTTTAATTTGGTGATTTTTTTATACAGAGAGGCAGAGAGAGAGGTGAAGACAGTGACATTCTCTCCCTGGCACCCTCGCAAGTTCAAAGACACAAAAGCTGCGGACACTCACACACACAAACTGGGTTTGGTAAGTTTCCCAATCTCTGCAGCTTCCCATGTGGCCCAGGGTTTGAATTGAAATTTAAAAGCAGCTTGGAGACACTGCAGGATTTTTGAGTTGAGTTTCTCCCCCCCTCACCCTGTAAATATAAAATAGAAATTCCTGGATTACAATATTCCCTTGGACAGAGCAGAGGGAATGTGTGAGTGGTGTGTGTGTGTGTCTGAGACCTAGGCTGGATTTGGGAATATCTGCCTGCTGAAGAGGGTCAGTGAAACCATCCTGGCTGAATATCTCATCGCTAAAGAGTCACAGAGAGATATCTGATCAATAAATGTGTTACTGAACCCACTCTGGATGCTCCCTCTATCTCTGTCTTTCTCACTAACTTCATTGCAGTGTTAATGTAAGCCTTGTGACACTAATAAATAAACTTTAAATCTTTCAACTTTAAAAACTCTCTCTTTCTGTCTCTCTCAGTAACTGCAGCGTTAATGTGAGCCTTACTTGTGACAGGAATAAACAAACTTTAAACATCCTCTCTGTCTCTTTATCTCTCTGTCTCTTTCTGTCTCTTTATCTATGTCTCTGCCTCTCTCAGTAACTTCATTGCAGTGTTAATGTAAGCCTTACTTGTGACACTAATATATAAACTTCAAAACTTTCAACTTTAAAAACTCTGTCTGTGTGTCTCTGTCTCAATTCAGACACTAGTTCAGTGCCAGGTTGAGAGGGGGTCAGTATTGAGCAGAATGGGAGGCAGTTTGATACAAAGTTTGCAGAAACTGCAGCGAGTGTTTGTAAACATGTTGGGTTTGTGGAAAGGTCAGTGTGTAACAAGCTGAGGGAAGGTGTTTCCACTTCACATGTGGCTACGTTTTGGCAATGGGAGTTACCTTTGCATCTACAGGGAGCTCTGAAGCCTCATGGCTTTCTGCCTGCCTCTGTTTGAACAGTTTAATATGTTTCAGCACTGAGACCTCTGGCCCTTGTTGGGAATATCAGTCTCCCAGAATACCAGTATACCTGACTGCCCACCTCCCCCCTGCCCGCCACCCCCAGCCCCCAACCCTGTGTGTGTGTTGTCCCAAGTCTGGAGACTTCCCCACAGTCCCCTGAAAGGTTTAAACTGCCTCTGAGAAAACACCCTTTTTAAAACAAAATCCCCAGCAACATCCCACAAACTGCAGTCAGCTGTGTTGAGTGTTTTGTAATTTGGGAAAAGTTTATACAGAGAGAGAGTGAGGCAGAGAGGGGCTGAGACAGTGAAATCAAACCCTCCGGGACACCCAGAATGAAAATTACACAGCACAAAATCCCAGGATTGCCCCTTTCCAGGTTTTACTGAGATATTGTCCAACTAAATATTAATTCCTGGGAAAAAGAGGGAGAGAGAGAGAATAAAGAGAGGTAGGTAGAGGAAGGAAATGGAGAGAAAAGCAGAGAGAAATAGACAGAATGGGGGAAAAGCTGTGGAGAGGATGAAATGAAAATCTGAACATCTGTAAACTAAATTGTAAAGGCCTCTGGGTGAATTTTATTGTGTAAAATGTGTAAATTAAATAGCACAAGAGCCCAGGATTCCCCCTTCTCAGTTACACAATCTCTCAGTAAAATCTAAATATTAATTCTTGGGGAAAAGAGAGAGAAAATAATTAAAGTACCAGAAAATATTTAAATTAAATAGCACAAGAGCCCAGGATTCCCCTTCTCAGATTTTACTGAGAGATTGTCTAACTAGATATGAATTCTTGGGGAAAAGAGAGAGAAAATTAATTAAATACAAGAAACCATTTAAATTAAATCTCACCGAAACGCAGGATTCCCCCCTCTCAGTTACACAATCTCTCAGAAACATCAGAATGGCATGAACAGAGAGAGAGAAATCTACAAACAGAATCTCCTAAAACTGAATTCAAATATCCACAACCCCCCCGTCCATCCCTGTCTCCCTCTCAGACTCCAGGAGCTGCTCATCTCCCTCTTTCAGTTTGGGAAGGGGCTGCTGATTCCTTCGGGACACTTTTTAAAATCGCCCTCCTGGGGTTGATTTCTACAACTCCCTCCATCTCCCTTTCACTATCTCCTTCTCTTTTCTCCCTCTGCTCCTGTCTCTCTCACTCAGTGTAAAGATGGATGTCCCTGTCTAGATCCTTGTCCCTGTCCCCTCTCTTTCTCACTCGTTGTCTCTGTCCATAGCTGTTTCTTTCCCTCTCTCTCATGTACTCTGAATTGAAATGAGCGAAGTCATATTCCTGTCTCCCTGTTTATAATAACACAGTTTTTGTTGATTAAAGGTTTAAAGAGACACAAAGGAAGATGGAGCCAGAGAGAGAGAGAGACATTCTGGTGAGTGATGGACAGATATGGAAGAATGCTCGAGAGGGAGAGATGATTGGAAAGAAACAGGAAGGGAGAGAAAGCTGAAAATAGGGGAAAAGTACTGGAGAGAGAGACAGAGAGAAAAGCAGAGAGAAATAGAATGGGGAAGAAAGCTGTAGAGGGGAAGATAAATGTAAAGGCTGAACTTCAGAAAATTGAATTGTAATGTCCTCTGTGAATCTTATTTAACATTCGGGTAAGTCACTCTCTCCCACCCCTGTTATTTTGGATTTGCATCAAACTTTTAGACAGCTTCATATTACAGATATTTAATTTACTCTTTGCCACCCAGCAAAGGGTTAACCTGTTTGTGACTCATTGCAAAGCCGGGATATTTTAACCCCAGGGTTTTAAACTCCACCCCACCCCATCCCACAATCGAACCAGAACTGGTTCGTCCAAGAAAGCGAGATTAAAATTAAACCTGGATCAGGATAATAAAGAGACAACAACTCACTTGCAGCCTATAGAACAGGCCTCAGTCCATCCATCCTCCTCTGGAGAAAAGCCCCTTGTCCAAGGATTTCGAGTCACATTGCAGTCTTCAAAATTCAAATCCCTGGGGAACAGAGAAAATAATTAATTAAAATACAAGAAAATGTTTAAATTAAGTAGCACAAGAGCCCAGGATTCCTCCTTCTAAGATTTCACTGAGAGATTGTCCAACTAAATATTAATTCCTTGGGAAGAGATCGAATATAATTAATTTAAATACAAGAAAATGTTTAAATTTAATACACAAGAGCCCAGGATTCCCCTTTCTCAGTTACACAATCTCTCAGTAAAATCTATATATTAGTTCTTGGGTAAAAGAGAGAGAAATATATTAAAATACCAGAAAATATTTAAATTAAATAGCACAAGAGCCCCAGGATTCCCCCTTCTCAGATTTTACTGAGAGATTGTCCAACAAAATATTATTTCCTGGGAAAAAGAGGGAGAGAGAGAGGGAATAAAAAAAAGAGACAGATAGAGGAAGGAAAGGGATGGAGAGAGAGAAAGCAGAGAGGAAATAGACAGAATGGGGGAAAAGCTGCAGAGAGGACGAAATGAAATTCTGAACTTCTGAAAACTGAATTGTAAAGGCCTCTGTGAATTTTATTCAACAATTAGGAGCAGCGGTCTGTCACCCATCCCTGTTACCTTGGAATTAAAACAAATTGAGACAGTTTCATATTACAGACATTTAATTCACTCTTTGCCACCCACCTAAGGGTTAATGTGTTTGTAACTAATTGCAAAGCCGGGATATTTTAACCCCAGGGTTTCAAACTCCAGCCCCCCCATCCCACAATCGAACCAGGACTGGTTCATCCGAGGAAGCAAGATTAAAATTAAACCTGGATCAGGGTAATAAAGAGACGACAACTCACATGCGGCCTATAGAACAGGCCTCAGTCCATCCATCCTCCTCTGGAGAAAAGCCCCTTGTCCAAGGATTCCGAGTCATGTTGCAGTCTTCAAAATTCAAATTCCTGGGGAGAAGAGAAAATAATTAATTAAAGTACAAGAAAATGTTTAAATTAAATAGCACAAGAGCCCAGGATTCCCCCTTCTAAGATTTCACTGAGAGATTGTCTAACCAAATATGAATTCCTTGGGAAGAGATAGAATATAATTAATTTAAATACAAGAAAATGTTTAAATTTAATCCACAAGAGCCCAGGATTCCCCTTTCTCAGTTACACAATCTCTCAGTAAAATCTAAATATTAATTCTTGGGTAAAAGAGAGAGAAATATATTAAAATACCAGAAAATGTTTAAATTAAATCGCACAAGAGCCCAGGATTCCCCTTTCTCAGATTTTACTGAGAGATTGTCCAACAAAATATGACTTCCTGCGAAAAAGAGGGAGAGAGAGGGAATAAAAAAGAGAGACAGATAGAGGAAGGACAGGGAGAGAAAGAGAGAGAGAAATAGACAGAATGGGGGAAAAGCTGCAGAGAGGACACAATGAAAGTCTGAACACCTGAAAACTGAATTATAAAGGCCTCTATGAATTTTATTCAACAATTAGGAACAGCACTCTGTCTCCCATCCCTGTTATCTTGGATTTAAAACTAACTTTTAGACAGTTTCATATTACAGATATTTAATTTACTCTTTGCCACCCAGCAAAGGGTTAACCTGTTTGTGACTAATTGCAAAGCCGGGATATTTTAACCCCAGGGTTTTAAACTCCAGCCCACCCCACAATCGAACCAGAACTGGTTCGTCCGAGGAAGCGAGATTAAAATTAAACCTGGATCAGGATAATAAAGAGACAACAACTCACATGCGGCCTATAGAACAGGCCTCAGTCCATCCATCCTCCTCTGGAGAAAAGCCCCTTGTCCAAGGATTCCGAGTCATGTTGCAGTCTTCAAAATTCAAATCCCTGGGGAACAGAGAAAATAATTAATTAAAATACAAGAATTCTTTAAATTAAATAGCACAAGAGGCCAGGATTCCCCCTTCTCAGTTACACAATCTCTCAGTAAAATCTAAATATTAATTCTTGGGGAAAGAGAGAGAAAATAATTAAAATACAAGAAAATATTTAAATTAAATAGCACAGCAAAAACCCAGGATCTCCTCTCAGTTACACAATCTCTCAGTAACACCCAAACACAACAAGTCAGTTGTAAAGCAGAGACTAAAGAGTTAGGGTGGCACGGTAGCACAGTGGTTAGCACTGCTGCTTCACAGCTCCAGGGACCTGGGTTCGATTCCCGGCTTGGGTCACTGTCTGTGTGGAGTTTGCACATTCTCCTCGTGTCTGCATGGGTTTCCTCCGGGTGCTCCGGTTTCCTCCCACAGTCCAAAGATGTGCGGGTTAGGTTGATTGGCCATGCTAAACATTGCCCTTAGTGTCCTGAGATGCCTAGGTTAGAGGGACTAGTGGGTAAATATGTAGGGGTATGGGGGTAGGGCCTGGGTGAGATTGTGGTCGGTGCAGACTCGATGGGCCGAATGGCCTCTTTCTGTACTGTAGGGTTTCTATGATTCTATGAGACAGTTCCCTCCCTGTGTGTTTCTCTCTCTCTCTCTATTCCACTCTCATTCAGATCTCGCTCCCTCTGATATGAAACATTAAATCTGGATCAGGTTAATAAACAGACACAACTCACTCAGGGTGAAGCCTGAGCAACAGGCCTCAGTCAGCCCTCCCTCTGGAAGAAGCTCCTCTCCTTCATCCTGGTCACAAACATTCCCGTCCTTTGGATCCTCGACACATCCCCAGTTTTCAAAATTCCTCAGGAGAAAAAGAGATAAAAATTGGTTAAAAAGAGAGAGAAAAAGAGACACGGCCATTTTAACAATAAGACACACAACATATCACAGCGAGGAGTCCAGCATTTCCATTCAAGTCCATTCAGCATCATGTCCACACAAGCAAAGCACAGGTCAAAAAGCAGATTGACACACACACTGACACACACACACACTGAATCAGAGTGGGAATGTTTTCAGTGCAGGGGGATTATTGGTGTGGGGACTGAAGGCTCTCAGATTCACATTTATCCTGAGTGTGCTGGATGCAAACCCCACCCTGAGTCTCTGACATGTTTACAATGTCTGTCTCTCTATTGAGATGCTAATTCACCCCCCCTCCCCCTCTCACCCCAGAGGAGTTTGTGGCAATGTCAGACTGACTCTTGATATGTTAATGCAGGGAGGCAATGGATTCTGCAAGTTCCTGTCTTTAGTTTCTTTAGTTTAGTTTCAAACTTTATTTCTTTTCCCCTGTAGGTCGTGTTCGTCAATTTCAAAAACCCCCTGACCCCCCCGCAGCAGCCCGGAAAATCCCTGCAGCCGCTCCCCACAACCCAGCGAGTGGAGGGGGAATGGGGATGTGTGAGTGAGTGGATTGGGGGGATTGTGTCAGTGTGTGTCTGTCTATCCCCCCCTCTCTGCTCACACTTCCTGCCCAGCCTGCTGAAGACAGGGAAAGAATGGGAGTTGAACAAAGCCTCCTCTCTGCCTCCATTTTCAAAGGATTTGCCCCTTTCTCACACCAGTTTTGTCCATTGAGCTGTCCCTATCAATTGGAAAAAAGTTTTATTAATCTCGCTGTGAGATATGAAGTCACTAATT
>NW_027590637.1:127500-145000 GCF_964213995.1 Mustelus asterias
TCTCTGTCTCTCACACACACTCTCTGTCTCTCACACACACTCTCTGTCTCTCACACACACTCTCTGTCTCTCACACACACTCTCTGTCTCTCACACACACTCTCTGTCTCTCACACACACTCTCTGGCTCTCACACACACTCTCTGTCTCTCTCACACACACTCTCTGTCTCTCACACACACTCTCTGTCTCTCTCACACACTCTCTGTCTCTCACACACACTCTCTGTCTCTCTCACACACACTCTCTGTCTCTCTCACACACACTCTCTATCTCTCACACACACTCTCTGTCTCTCACACACACTCTCTGTCTCTCACACACACTCTCTGTCTCTCACACACACTCTCTGTCTCTCTCACACACTCTGTCTCTCACACACACTCTCTGTCTCTCTCACACACACTCTCTGTCTCTCACACACACACTCTGTCTCTCACACACACTCTCTGTCTCTCACACACACTCTCTGTCTCTCACACACACTCTCTGTCTCTCACACACACTCTCTGTCTCTCACACACTCTCTGTCTCTCACACACTCTCTGTCTCTCACACACACTCTTTGTCTCTCACACACACTCTCTGTCTCTCTCTCACACTCTCTGTCTCTCACACACACTCTCTGTCTCTCACACACACTCTCTGTCTCTCACACACACTCTCTGTCTCTCTCTCACACTCTCTGTCTCTCACACACACTCTCTGTCTCTCACACACACTCTCTGTCTCTCACACACACTCTCTGTCTCTCACACACACTCTTTGTCTCTCACACACACTCTCTGTCTCTCTCTCACACTCTCTGTCTCTCACACACACTCTCTGTCTCTCACACACACTCTCTGTCTCTCACACACACTCTCTGTCTCTCACACACACTCTCTGTCTCTCACACACACACTCTGTCTCTCACACACACTCTCTGTCTCGCTCATACACTCTCTGTCTCTCACACACACTCTCTGTCTCTCACACACACTCTCTGTCTCTCACACACACTCTCTGTCTCTCACACACACTCTCTGTCTCTCACACACACTCTCTGTCTCTCACACACACTCTCTGTCTCTCACACACACTCCCTGTCTCTCACACACACACTCCCTGTCTCTCACACACACTCTCTGTCTCTCACACACACTCTCTGTCTCTCTCACACACACTCTCTGTCTCTCACACACACTCTCTGTCTCTCTCACACACACTCCCTGTCTCTCACACACACTCTCTGTCTCTCTCACATACACTCTCTGTCTCTCACACACACTCTCTGTCTCTCACACACACTCTCTGTCTCTCACACACACTCCCTGTCTCTCACACACACTCTCTGTCTCTCACACACTCTCTGTCTCTCACACACTCTCTGTCTCTCACACACACTGTTTGTCTCTCACACACACTCTCTGTCTCTCTCTCACACTCTCTGTCTCTCACACACACACTCTGTCTCTCACACACACTCTCTGTCTCGCTCATACACTCTCTGTCTCTCACACACACTCTCTGTCTCTCTCACACACTCTCTGTCTCTCACACACACTCTCTGTCTCTCTCACACACACTCTCTGTCTCTCTCACACACACTCTCTGTCTCTCACACACACTCTCTGTCTCTCACACACACTCTCTGTCTCTCTCTCACACTCTGTCTCTCACACACACACTCTGTCTCTCACACACACTCTCTGTCTCGCTCATACACTCTCTGTCTCTCACACACACTCTCTGTCTCTCACACACACTCTCTGTCTCTCACACACACTCTCTGTCTCTCACACACACTCTCTGTCTCTCACACACACTCTCTGTCTCTCACACACACTCTCTGTCTCTCACACACACTCTCTGTCTCTCACACACACTCTCTGTCTCTCTCACACACACTCTCTGTCTCTCACACACACTCTCTGTCTCTCTCACACACTCTCTGTCTCTCACACACACTCTCTGTCTCTCTCACACACACTCTCTGTCTCTCTCACACACACTCTCTGTCTCTCACACACACTCTCTGTCTCTCACACACACTCTCTGTCTCTCACACACACTCTCTGTCTCTCTCACACACTCTGTCTCTCACACACACTCTCTGTCTCTCTCACACACACTCTCTGTCTCTCACACACACACTCTGTCTCTCACACACACTCTCTGTCTCTCACACACACTCTCTGTCTCTCACACACACTCTCTGTCTCTCACACACTCTCTGTCTCTCACACACTCTCTGTCTCTCACACACTCTCTGTCTCTCACACACACTCTTTGTCTCTCACACACACTCTCTGTCTCTCTCTCACACTCTCTGTCTCTCACACACACTCTCTGTCTCTCACACACACTCTCTGTCTCTCACACACACTCTCTGTCTCTCTCTCACACTCTCTGTCTCTCACACACACTCTCTGTCTCTCACACACACTCTCTGTCTCTCACACACACTCTCTGTCTCTCACACACACTCTCTGTCTCTCTCACACACTCTCTGTCTCTCACACACAATCTCTGTCTCTCACACACACTCTCTGTCTCTCACACACACACTCTCTGTCTCTCACACAGACTCTCTGTCTCGCTCATACACTCTGTCTCTCACACACACTCTCTGTCTCTCTCACACACACTCTCTGTCTCACACACACACTCTCTGTCTCTCACACACTCTCTCTCTCTCACACACACTCTCTGTCTCTCACACACACTCTCTGTCTCGCTCACACACTCTCTGTCTCGCTCACACACTCTGTCTCTCTCACACACTCTGTCTCTCACACACACTCTCTGTCTCTCTCACACACTCTGTCTCTCTCACACACACTCTCTGTCTCTCACACACTCTCTGTCTCTCTCACACACTCTGTCTCTCACACACACTCTGTCTCTCACACACACACTCTGTCTCTCACACACACACTCTGTCTCGCTCACACACACACTCTGTCTCGCTCACGCACACTCTCTGTCTCGCTCACACACACTCTCTGTCTCTCTCACACACACTCCCTGTCTCTCACACACACTCCCTGTCTCTCACACACACTCCCTGTCTCGCTCACACACACTCTGTCTCTCACACACACTCTTTGTCTCTCACACACACTCTCTGTCTCTCTCTCACACTCTCTGTCTCTCACACACACTCTCTGTCTCTCACACACACTCTCTGTCTCTCACACACACTCTCTGTCTCTCTCTGACACTCTCTGTCTCTCACACACACTCTCTGTCTCTCACACACACTCTCTGTCTCTCACACACACTCTCTGTCTCTCACACACACTCTCTGTCTCTCTCACACACTCTCTGTCTCTCACACACACTCTCTGTCTCTCACACACACTCTCTGTCTCTCACACACACACTCTCTGTCTCTCACACAGACTCTCTGTCTCGCTCATACACTCTGTCTCTCACACACACTCTCTGTCTCTCTCACACACACTCTCTGTCTCACACACACACTCTCTGTCTCTCACACACTCTCTGTCTCTCACACACACTCTCTGCCTCTCTCACACACACTCTCTGTCTCTCACACACACTCTCTGTCTCGCTCACACACTCTCTGTCTCGCTCACACACTCTGTCTCTCTCACACACTCTGTCTCTCACACACACTCTCTGTCTCTCTCACACACTCTGTCTCTCTCACACACACTCTCTGTCTCTCACACACTCTCTGTCTCTCTCACACACTCTGTCTCTCACACACACTCTGTCTCTCACACACACACTCTGTCTCTCACACACACACTCTGTCTCGCTCATACACACACTCTGTCTCGCTCACGCACACTCTCTGTCTCGCTCACACACACTCTCTGTCTCTCTCACACACACTCCCTGTCTCTCACACACACTCCCTGTCTCTCACACACACTCCCTGTCTCGCTCACACACACTCTGTCTCTCACACACACTCTCTGTCTCGCTCACGCACACTCTGTGCTGTATCTATCCTGTGAGTGTTTGATTGGGACAGTGTCGATGGAGCTTTATTCTGTATCTAACCTTATGCTCTACCTGTCCTGGGTGTGTTTGATGGGGACAGTGTAGAGGGAGCTTTATTCTGTATCTAACCCCATGCTGTACCTGTCCTGGGTGTGTTTGATGGGGACAGTGTAGAGGGACCTTTACTCTGTATTGAACCCCGTGCTGTATTTGTCCTGGGATTGTTTAATGGGGACAGTGTCGAGGGAGCTATACTCTGTACCTAACCCCTTGCTGTATCTGTCCTGGGAGTGTTTGATGGGCATGATGTGGAGATGCCGGCGTTGGACTGGGGTAAGCACAGTAAGAAGTCTCACAACACCAGGTTAAATTCTTTAACCTGGTGTTGTGAGACTTCTTACAGTGTTTGATGGGGACAGGACTTAGGGGACATTGGTTTTTAGACAATGTTTAGGGTTTTAGACTTTTCGGAGTGAAATTCAGGAACACTTTGCCACACCAGGTGTGATATTAGTTTGGAACTACCTTCTATAATTCACAGTTGATGCTCAGTCGCTTATTAATGTTCAAACCTGAAGTTGATAGATGATATTTTACACACAGGAGAAGCAATTTAAAATCAATGGGTCAATGTTAAAATAGTTGCAGGAACAGAGAGACCTGGGCTTTCAGTTCATTTTTACATCTTAAAGATTCAACCTGGGGCTCAGAATCTGTCAGTTGAATCTACTTTTCCTGTCCCGAAAACGTGTCAACAATTGTGTTGGGGAATGTGACAAAAGGTGACATTCCTGCATCCTGCACAGTGGGGTTGGGAGGTTGTTTGAAAGGAGATTCAGAAAGTGTCAATTAGATTGTGTCTCTTTGCAGAAGTTGACTATTTCACAGGAGATGCCTGAGATAAAGGAAAGTTTTACCAATGTCTGCGTAACTTTCAAAGTCTCCAGACGCATGAAGGGGGCAGAGATTTTGTAATATTCAGAGCAGGAGATGCCAGACAATCACAGAATTGAAGATGTGAGGCCATCTCTTGTTTCTGAATGTCAATCTGTAGCTTTTAAACTTTAGTCCTAGGCTAATCATTCCAAGTTTGCAATCCCACACTTTGCTGTTGTGACTTTTGAGTTGTAAATTTTCTGAAATTGATTCTGTAATAAAAATCACTGCAGGATGCAATGATTCCCATTCTGTCTGCTGCTGCCAAGCCCCAGTTTGTGTCTCAGTTTCACTATTTATCAACCATTTAAGATCCAAGTGTCCTAGAATTCCTCCACTGCAGAATGAGGCCATTCAGCCCAACAAGCCTGCCCCAACAATAATCCCACCCAGGCCCGAATCCCCCTGACACTAAGGGGCAATTTAGCAAACGTGCAAACTCCACACAGACAGTCACTCGAGGCGGGGAATCGAACCCAGATCCCTGGCGCTGTGAGTCAGCAGTGCTAACCACTGTGCCACCGTGTCGCCCGGTGATGAGACAGAACGTTTGCCAAAGTGCACAGAAATAGGCAGCATTGTCAGCATTTTAGCTGGAAGCTTCAAATGACAAAGGGATCTTAATAGTAGAGTCACAGAATCCCTGCAGTGCAGAAGGAGACCATTCAGCCCATCGAGTCTGTACTGACTCTCTGACACAGTATCTTACCAAGGCCCTTGACCCAGCCCTATCCCCGTAACCCCACACATTTACCTTAATCCACCGAACCAACACAGCTTTGGACAGGAAACGGCAATTTACTGTGTCCAATCCACAAATTTGGAAAATACTGGGATGGATTGAGAAATGGTTTCCGGGCAGAAAACAGAGCTCAGATACAAATGGGTCCTTTGGCCCAACTTTTCCCTGCCACCCAGATTTTACCATTAAGCTCGTATCAAATGCCTTGCATTTGGCCCAAATCCCTCCATACCAATCTTACCAGAATAACTGTCTAAATGCTTTTTAATATATAAAATTGTATCCGCTTCTACTACGACCTCTGGCAGCTTGTTGCAATCCCTCACCACCCTATGTGTGAAAAGAATTGCCCTCTGGACCCTCTCCCCTCTCACCTTAAACCTATGTCTTGTAGTTTAAGACTGCCCTCCCTTTTGGAAAAGATGTTGACGAGCTTATCAAAGAACAAAGAGAATTACAGCACAGGAACAGGCCCTTCGGCCCTCCAAGCCTGCACCAACCATGCTGCCCGACTGAACTAAAACCCCTACCCTTCCGGGGACCATATCCCTCTGTTCCCATCCTATTCATGTATTTGTCCAGACGTTCCGTAAAACTCACTATCGTATCCGCTTCCACTACCTCCCCCGGCAGCGAGTTCCAGGCACCCACCACCCTCTGTGTAAAAAACTTGCCTTGTACATCTCCTTTAAACCTTGCCCCCCACACCTTAAACCTATGCCCCCTAGATTTTGAATCTTCCACCCTGGTAAAAAGCTTCTGACTATCCACTCTGTCCATGCCCCTCATAATCTTGTAGAATTCTATCAGGTCGCCCCTCAACCTCCGTCGTTCCAGTGAGAACAAACCAAGTTTCTCCAATCTCTCCTCAGAGCTAATGCCCTCCATACCAGGCAACATCCTGGTAAATCTTTTCTGAACCCTCTCCAAATTCTCCACATCTTTCTGGTAGTGTGTCGATCAGAATTGAACACTATATTCCAAGTGCGGCCTAACTAAGGTTCTATAAAGCTGCTATATCCATGCCCTCATTATTTGAGAGACCTCTAGAAGAACACCACTAAGCCAACTCAAGGGAAAAAAAGTCCCAGAGTATCCAGCCTCTCATTATAACTCAAACCATCAGGACCCCATAGCATCCCAGTAATTCTTTTCTGCACACTTTCCAGCTTAATCATCTCCTTTCTATAAGGGTGACCAGAACAATACACAGCATTCCAAGTGTGGTCTTACCAATGTCTTGTACAACTTCAACAACTCGTCCCAACTCCTGTATTCCATGTTCTGACCAATGAAACCAAGCATGTGGAATGCCTTCTTCACCACTATATCCACCTGTGACCCCACTTTCAAGGAGCTATCAATCTGTACCCCGAGATCCCTTTGTTCTGTAACTCTCACCAACACCCTACCATTAACTGAGTAAGTCCTGTGTTGGTTCGATCCACCAAAATGTATCACCTTGCATTTATCTAAATTAAACTCCATCTGCCATTCAACAGCCCACTGGCCCAATTGATCAAGATCCCATTGCAACCCGAGATAACCTTCTTCACTGTCCACTGTGCCACAAATCTTGGTGTCAACTGCAAACTTACAAACCATGCCTCCTAAATTCTCATCCAAATCATCAATATAAATGACAAATAACAGTGGACCCAGCACCGATCCCTGAGGCACCCCGCTGGTCACAGGCCTCCAGTTTGACCAAAAAAACAACCCTCTACAACCACCCTCTGTCTTCTGTCATCAAGCCTATTTTATATCCATTTGGCTACCTCACCCTGGATCCCGTGAGATTTAACCAAATCCTGTCTGCTTTTGTTTTTAAAAGTTTACATTTTTAAACACTGAAACCTCTTGCCCTTGTTGGGAATATCAGTGCGGTTTGAGAAAAGCAAACACTGATCCCACACTCAACACCCCCCCCAACACAGGACTGAGCAGAGAGTGTGAAATGTGACTGGTGTGAGTGTGGATTGTCTTTTAAAAGTGGGTAAGAAACACTCCTCCATTTTCAAATCTTTACCTTGCTTATGTAGCGTCTCGGACTCCCCTGTCACTCACTATCCATCTGAATTAATCTCTATTCCTCACTGTCTAACTGTTACTCTCTGCATTGCTCCCTCTCCCTATCTCTCTGTTACTCTGCATCGCTCCATCTCTCTCTCTTCCTCGCTCTCCCTCTCCCTCTCCCTCTCTATCCCTCTCCCTCTCCCTCTCTATCCCTCTCATCCACCATGTTGTTTATCGTTAAGGAGTCTAATCACGGAGAATTCAAACACTCTTTCTGTTTCTGTCTTGGCAGAATTAGCAACATGAGTGGATATTTCAAGACTGGATTCACACAATACAGACAGAACGCTGGTGAGCTCAGTACACGTGGTACCTGAATGTTACAATAAGATAGAATCTGTATTCAGACAACTGTCACCCCACAGGGTCCAAACTTCACCGTGTTAATTTGTTTTGATTTGATTGATTTGTATTGGGATGCAGTGAAAAGTATTGTTTCTTGTGCGCTATACAGACAAAACATTCTGTACATAGAGTACACAGGGAGAAGGAGAGGAAAGGGTGCAGAATATAGTGTTGCAGTTACCGATAGACTGTCGAAAAGATCAGCTCACACACACACACACTCTCTCTTACACACTCTTAGACACACACATAATCTCACGCACACACACGCTCTCTCTCTCTCGCACACACACTCTCTCACACACTCAGACACACACACTCTCTCACACACACACACACACTCTCTCTCACACACACGCTCTCTCTCTCTCGCACACACACTCTCTCTCACACTCTCAGACACACACACTCTCTCACACACACACACACACTCTCTCACACACACACTCTCTCACACTCTCAGAGACACACACACTCTCTCACACACACACACACACACACACACTCTCTCTCACACACACACACACTTTCTCTCAGACGCACGCTGTCTCCATCACACATTGTCTCTCTTTCTCACACTCTCCCTCTCACACACACACACACACTCATATTCTCTCTCACACACACACTCTCTCTCACACACACACATTCTCTCTCACACACACAGTGTAGAGGGAGATATACGCTGTACCTCACCCGATGCTGTACCTGTCCTGGGTGTGTTTGATGTGTAGGCAGCTTTTCCCTGTATCTATCCCCATGCTGTATCTGTCATTGGAATATTTGATAGTCATGATGTGGAGATTTGATAGTTATTTGATAGTGACAGTGCAGAGGGAGCTTTATCTGTATCTCACCCCGTGCTGTACCTGTCCTGTGTGTGTTTGATGGGGACAGTGTAGAGGAAGCTTTACTCTGTATCTAACCCTGTGCTGTACCTGTCCTGTGTGTGTTTGATGGGGACAGTGTAGAGGAAGCTTTACTCTGTATCTAACCCCGTGCTGTACCTGTCCTGTGTGTGTTTGATGGGGACAGTGTAGAGGAAGCTTTACTCTGTATCTAACCCCGTGCTGTACCTGTCCTGTGTGTGTTTGATGGGAACAGTGCAGAGGGAGATTTACTCTGTATCTAACCCCGTGCTGGACCTGTCCTGGGAGTGTTTGATGGGGACAGTGTAGAGGAAGCTTTACTCTGTATCTAAGCCCGTGCTGTATCTGTCCTGTGAGTGTTTGATGGGAACAGTGTCGAGGGAGCTTTACTTTGCATCTAATCCCGTGTTTCAGTTACTGATAGACTGTCGAGGAAGATCAGGTCACACACATGCTCTCCATACACACTCTCAGACACACACACACACATGCTCTCTCTGTCTCTCACACACACATACACTATCTCTTACGCACTCTCTCTCTCACACACACACACTCTTTCTCTCTGTCTCACACACCCTCTCTCTCTCTCACACACTTTCTCACACACATTCTCTCACACACACTTTCACGCTCACACACTCTCACCCATGCACTCTCTCTCACTGGCACACTCTCACACACATGCACACATACACTCACTCTCTCACACACATACACTCTCTCTCACACACAGACACTCACTCTCTCACACATACACTCTCTCTCTCACACATACAATCTCTCTCAAACATATACTCTCTCTCTCACGCACACACTCTCACACACACACACTCTCTCACACACACGCACACTCTCGCACACACTCTCTCGCACACACTCTCTCGCACACACTCTCTCACACACACTCTCTCTCACACACACTCTCTCTCAGACAAACTCTCTCTCGCACACACTCTCTCACACACACACTTTCTCACACACTCTTTCTCTCGCACACACTCTCTCACACACACACACACTCTCTCTCCCTCACACACACACACATTCTCTCACACACACATTCTCACACACACACACAATGATGGGGCAAAATGTAGAGGAAGATTTGAGCTGTATCTAACCCCGTGCTGTACCTGTCCTGGGTGTGTTTGATGTGCACAATGTGGAGGCAGCTTTTCCTTAAATCTAGCACCATGCTGTATCTGTCATTGGATTATTTGATGGGGACAGTGTATAGGGAGCTTCTCTCTGTATCTAACCCCGTGCTGTACCTGTCCTGGGTGTGTTTGATGGGGACAGTGTCGAGGGAGCTTCACTTTGTATCTAAACCCATGCTGTACCTATCCTGGGAGTGTTTGATGGGGACAGTGTCGAGGGAGCTTTCCTCTGTATCTAGCCCCGTGCTGCACCTGTCCTTGGTTTGTCTGATGGGTATATTGTAGAGGGAGCTTTACTCCATATCTAACCCCCTGCTGTATCTGTTCTTGGAGTGTCTGATGAGGACAGTGAAGTGGGAGCTTTACTCTGTATCTAACCCCGTGCTGTACCTGTCCTGGGAGTGTTTGATGGGACAGTGTAGAGGGAGCTTTACTCTGTATCTAACCCCGTGCTGTACCTGTCCTCGGAGTGTTTGATGGGGACAGTGTAGAGGGAGCTTTACTCTGTATCTAACCCCGTGCTGTATCTGTCCTGGGAATGTTTGATGGGGACAGTGTAGAGGGACCTTTTCTCTGTATCTAACCCCGTGCTGTATCTGTCCTGGGAGTGTTTGATGGGACAGTGAAGTGGGAGATTTACTCTGTATCTAACCACTTCCTGTATCTGTCCTGGGAGTGTTTGATGGGAACAGTGTAGAGGGAGCTTTACTCTGTATCGAACCCCGTGCTGTACCTGTCCTGGGAGTGTTTGATGGGACAGTGTAGAGGGAGCTTTACTCTGTATCTAACCCCGTGCTGTACCTGTCCTCGGAGTGTTTGATGGGGACAGTGTAGAGGGAGCTTTACTCTGTATCTAACCCCGTGCTGTATCTGTCTTGGGAATGTTTGATGGGGACAGTGTAGAGGGACCTTTACTCTGTATCTAACCCCGTGCTGTACCTGTCCTCGGAGTGTTTGATGGGGACAGTGTAGAGGGAGCTTTACTCTGTATCTAACCCCGTGCTGTACCTGTCCTGGGAGTGTTTGATGGGACAGTGTAGAGGGAGCTTTACTCTGTATCTAACCCCGTGCTGTACCTGTCCTCGGAGTGTTTGATGGGGACAGTGTAGAGGGAGCTTTACTCTGTATCTAACCCCGTGCTGTATCTGTCCTGGGAATGTTTGATGGGGACAGTGTAGAGGGACCTTTTCTCTGTATCTAACCCCGTGCTGTATCTGTCCTGGGAGTGTTTGATGGGACAGTGAAGTGGGAGATTTACTCTGTATCTAACCACTTCCTGTATCTGTCCTGGGAGTGTTTGATGGGAACAGTGTAGAGGGAGCTTTACTCTGTATCTAACCCCGTGCTGTATCTGTCCTGGGAGCGTTTGATGGGAACAGTGTAGAGAGAGCTTTACTCTGTATCGAACTCTGTGCTCTACCTGTACCTTTCCTGGGAGTGTTTGATGGGATCAGTGTCGAGGGAGCTTTACTTTGCATCTAATCCCGTGTTTCAGTTACTGATAGACTGTCGAGGAAGATCAGGTCACACACACGCTCTCCTTACACACTCTCAGACACACACACACACATGCTCTCTCTGTCTCTCACACACACATACACTATCTCTTACGCACTCTCTCTCTCACACACATGCTCTTTCGCTCTGTCACACACACTTTCTCTCTCACACATACACTCTCTCTCTCACACATACACTCTCTCTCAAACACACACACTCTCTCTCACACACACACTCCCTCTCACACACACACTCCCTCTCACACACACACTCCCTCTCACACACACACTCCCTCTCGCACACACACTCCCTCTCACACACACACTCCCTCTCACACACACACTCCCTCTCACACACACACTCCCTCTCACACACACACTCCCTCTCACACACACACTCCCTCTCACACACACACTCTCTCTCACACACACACTCTCTCTCACACACACACTCTCTCTCACACACAGACTCTCTCTCACACACACACTCTCTCTCACACACACACTCTCTCTCGCACACACACTCTCTCTCGCACACACACGCACTCTCTCACGCGCTCGCTCTCTCTTGTACACGCTCTCTCTCACACACACGCTCTCTCTCTCGCACACGCTCTCTCTCTCGCACACACTCTCTCACACACTCTCTCTCTCTCACACACACACTCTCTCTCACACACACTTTCTCTCCCGTGCTGTACCTGTCCTGGGTGTGTTTGATGTGCACAATGTGGAGGCAGCTTTTCCTTTAATCTAGCACCATGCTGTATCTGTCATTGGATTATTTGATGGGGACAGTGTATAGGGAGCTTCACTCTGTATCTAAACCTGTGCTGTACCTGTCCTGGGTGTGTTTGATGGGGACAGTGTAGAGGGAGCTTTACTCTGTATCTAACCCCGTGCTGTACCTGTCCTGGGAGTGTTTGATGGGGGACAGTGTAGAGGGAGCTTCACTCTGTATCTAAACACGTGCTGTACCTGTCCTGGGTGTGTTTGATGGGGACATTGTCGAGGGAGCTTCACTCTGTATCTTAACCCGTGCTGTACATGTCCTGGGAGTGTTTGATGGGGACAGTGGAGAGGGAGATCTACTCTGTATCTAACCCCATGCTGTACCTGTCCTGGGAGTGTTTCATGGGGACAGTGTTGAGGGAGCTTTCCTCTCTATCTAATCCCGTGCTGTACCTGTCCTTGGTTTGTCTGATGGGGATATTGTAGAGGGACCTTTACTCTGTATCTAACCCCGTGCTGTACCTGTCCTGGGTGTATTGGATGGGGACAGTGTAGAGGGAGGTTTACTCTGTATCTCAACCCGTGCTGTACATGTCCTGGGAGTGTTTGATGGGGATAGTGTAGAGGGAGCTTTACTCTATATCTAACCCCGTGCTGTATCTGTTCTGGGACTGTTTGATGGGGACTGTACAGTGAGCTTTACTCTGTATCTAACCCCATGCTGTACCTGTTCTGGGAGTGTTTGATGGGGACAGTGTAGAGGAACCTTTATTCTGTACCTAACCCCGTGTTGTGCTTGCTGTACCTGTCTTGGGAGTGTTTGATGGGGACAGTGTAGTGGGAGGTTTACTCTGTATCTAACCCGTGCTGTACCTGTCCTGGGAGTGTTTGATGGGGACAGTGTAGAGGGAGCTTTACTCTGTATCGAACCCCGTGCTGTACCTGTCTTGGGAGTGTTTGATGGGGACAGTGTAGTGGGAGCTTTACTCTGCATCTAACCCCGTGCTGTACCTGTCCTGTTAGTGTTTGATGGGGACAGTGTAGAGGGAGCTTTACTCTGTATCGAACCCCGTGCTGTATCTGTCCTGGGGGGTGTTTGATGGGGACAGTGTACAGCGAGCTTTACTCTGTATCTAACCCCGTGCTGTATCTGTCCTGAGTGTGTTTGGTGGGGACAGTGTTGAGGAAGGTTTTCTCTGCATCGAAACACTTGATGAATCCACTCTTCGATCGCTTCAATGTGGGAACAAAGGGGGATCTAATTTTATCCAGCAATTGGATGGAGCTCTTGGGGCTAACGTGGGATCAGGATGTTGAATTTGATGATCAGCCATGATCATAATGAATGTTGGAGCAGGCTGGAAGGGCCGAATGGCCTCCTCCTGCTTCTAGTTTGTGTGTTTATAAATGATGAAAAGGCAGCAGCAGTGGGAGTTCAATATGTGTGGATATTTCACAGCTGGATTCACACAATACACACAGCAATGTCGCTGATATCTTGGAAATGCTGCAAATGTTGTCAAACACAATACGCAGGGGACCTTAATGTTGCAATGTTACCCCCAAACTGTCATCCCACAGGGTCAACATTTCTGTACAATGTGAGTGAATCGTAAGTTAATATAGTTCAGTTTCAATGTTTAAAATAACCAGTCACTTTTCTGTGGCTGCTTTGGGAATGTCAGTGGAATGTAGTTTACAGTAACGTGTGAACAATTGTATTGGGGAATAATTGGAAGCAGTTTCCATTGAGAGCTTCCTGCATTCTGGAAATGTGTGTGATCTATTCAGAGATTGGAAATGATGGATGAATAAAGATACAGTTCTTTGTTACTGACATTAGATTGTGACTCTTGAAGTTTCACCAGTTCCATGTGCTGAGAGAAAGGAATGATTAAGCAACATCCAGCATTCAAATTCTTCAGATAAGTTTAAAAGGCAGTGAAAGACTGAATACACAAACTCTGAGACAGACAGACACAACTGTATCCACAGCTTAAACTTCATGTTTGAATCTGCGGGGATGAGATCATGGTTGGAATAAACAAGAGTCCACACTGGGATGCTGAGCAATTTGAGTTCTGTTTTTCCTAAAAAGTCAATCTAAAAATCTGCAATTAAAAATTCCTTGGACAGAGCAGAGGGGATTTTACTCTGTGTGTTGTGTTTGGGTTGGAAGTGTTTTCTGAGCAGGGTGGTACGGTGGCACAGTGGTTGGCACTGCTGCCTCACAGCGCCAGGGACCCGGGTTCAATTCCAGCCTCGGGTGACTGTCTGTGTGGAGTTTACACATTCTCCCCGTGTCTGCGTGGGTTTCCTCCGGGTGCCCCGGTTTCCTCCCACACTCCAAAGGTGTGCGGTTTAGGTTAATTGGCCATGCTAAATTGCCCCTTAGTGTCCAGGGATGTGTAGGTTCGGGGAATTAGCTCTGGTAAATGCATGGGGTTATGCGGATAGATGCTCTTTCGGAGAGTCAGTACAGACCCGATAGGCTGAATGGCCTCCTTCTGCACTGTGGTGATTGTATGGTTTTTGTGTCGATGAAGATTTACTCTGAAACACTGGGATTGAGGTTAAGGAGTGATTTAATGAAACCCTTCAAAATAATAAGCGAAATGGAGAGGGTTAATAAAGAAGAAAGCTAAAAGCAAAATACTGCAGATGCAGGAATCAGGGGTGGCACAGAGGTAAGCACTGCTGCCTCAGAGCGCCAGGGACCCGGGGTCGAATCCAGGCGTGGGTCACTGTCTGTGCAGAGTCTGTACATTCTCCCCGTGTCTGCGTGGGTTTCCTCCGGCTCTCTCTCACTCACACGCACAAACTCTCTCACTCACTCACACACACACACATATACTCTCTCTCACTCACACACACACACACTCTCACTCACACACACTCTCTCACACACACACACTCTGACACACACTCTCACACACACTCACTCTCTCTCTCACTCACACACACTCTCTCTCTCTCTCTCACACACACACACACTCTCACACACACTCACTCTCTCTCTCACTCACACACACTCTCTCTCTCTCACACACACACACACTCTCACACACACTCTCTCTCACTCACACACACACACACACACTCTCTCTCTCACACACACTCACTCTCACTCACACACACTCTCTCTCAGACACAGACACTCCCTCTCTCTCTCTCTCACACACACACTCTCTCTCTCTCACACACACACTCACTCTCTCTCACACACACTCACTCTCTCTCTTACTCACACACACTCTCTCTCTCACACACACTCACTCTCACTCACACACACTCACTCTCACTCACACACACTCTCTCTCAGACACAGACACTCCCTCTCTCTCACACACACACGCACTCTCTCTCTCACAGACACTATCTCTCTTTCACACACACACGGTCTCTCTCTCACACACACATATACTCTCTCTCACACACACACTCTCTCTCTCACACACACACACTCACACACACACACTCTATCTCACACACACACACTCTATCTCACACACACACACTCTATCTCACACACACACACACTCTCTCTCACACACACACACACACTCTCTCTCACACACACACACACTCTCTCACACACACACACTCTCTCACACACACACACTGTCTCTCACATACACACTCTCACACACACTCTCTCTCAGACACAGACACTCCCTCTCTCTCTCTCACACACTCTCTCTCTCACACACTCACTCTCTCTCACTCACACACACACTCTCTCTCTCGCTGACACACACACACTCTCATAAGAACATAAGAAATAGGAGCAGGAGTAGGCCATCTAGCCCCTCGAGCCTGCCCCGCCATTCAATAAGATCATGGCTGATCTGACGTGGATCAGTACCACTTACCCGCCTGATCCCCATAACCCTTAATTCCCTTACCGATCAGGAATCCATCCATCCGCGCTTTAAACATATTCAGCGAGGTAGCCTCCACCACCTCAGTGGGCAGAGAATTCCAGAGATTCACCACCCTCTGGGAGAAGAAGTTCCTCCTCAACTCTGTCTTAAACCGACCCCCCTTTATTTTGAGGCTGTGTCCTCTAGTTTTAACTTCCTTACTGAGTGGAAAGAATCTCACCGCCTCCACCCTATCCAGCCCCCGCATGATCTTATAAGTCTCCATAAGATCCCCCCTCATCCTTCTAAACTCCAACGAGTACAAACCCAATCTCCTCAGCCTCTCCTCATAATCCAAACCCCTCATCTCCGGTATCAACCTGGTGAACCTTCTTTGCACTCCCTCCAATGCCAATATATCCTTCCTCATATAAGGGGACCAATACTGCACACAGTATTCCAGCTGCGGCCTCACCAATGCCCTGTACAGGTGCATCAAGACATCCCTGCTTTTATATTCTATCCCCCTCGCGATATAGGCCAACATCCCATTTGCCTTCTTGATCACCTGTTGTACCTGCAGACTGGGCGTTTGCGTCTCATGCACAAGGACCCCCAGGTCCCTTTGCACGGTAGCATGTTTTAATTTGTTTCCATTGAGATAGTAATCCCATTTGTTATTATTTCCTCCAAAGTGTATAACCTCGCATTTATCAACGTTATACTCCATTTGCCATATCCTCGCCCACTCACTCAGCCTGTCCAAATCTCTCTGCAGATCTTCTCCGTCCTCCACACGATTCACTTTTCCACTTATCTTTGTGTCGTCTGCAAACTTCGTTACCCTACACTCCGTCCCCTCCTCCAGATCATCTATATAAATGGTAAACAGTTGCGGCCCGAGTACCGATCCCTGCGGCACGCCACTAGTTACCTTCCTCCAACCGGAAAAACACCCATTTATTCCGACTCTTTGCTTCCTGTCGGATAGCCAGTCCCCAATCCACTTTAACACACTACCCCCAACTCCGTGTGCCCTAATCTTCTTCAGCAGCCTTTTATGGGGCACCTTATCAAACGCCTTTTGGAAATCCAAAAACACCGCATCCACCGGTTCTCCTCCATCAACCGCCCTAGTCACATCTTCATAAAAATCCAACATGTTCGTCAAGCACGACTTTCCCCTCATGAATCCATGCTGCGTCTGATTGATCGAACCATTTCTATTCAGATGCCCTGCTATCTCCTCTTTAATAATGGATTCCAGCATTTTCCCTACTACAGACGTTAAGCTGACCGGCCTATAGTTACCCGCCTTTTG
>NW_027590637.1:150000-157500 GCF_964213995.1 Mustelus asterias
TCTCTCTCACACACTCTCTCTCACACACACACTCTCTCTCACACACTGTCCCTCTCACACACACACTCTCTCTCTCACACTCACACGCTCTCTCCCACACACACACTGTCCCACACACACACACTCTCTCTGTCTATCTCTGCCTCTGCCTCTCTCTCTCTCTGTCTTTGTTTCTCTCTCTCTTTCTGGCCCCCTTTTCTCTCTGTCTCTCTCTGTCTCTTTCTCTATCCCTCACTCTCTTTCTCGTTCTATCTTTCTCTCTCTCTCTGTCTCTGTCTCTCTGTCTCTGTCTCGTTCTCTCTGTCTCTCTCTCTCTCTCTCTGTCTCTCTCTCTCTGTCTCACTCTCTCTCTGTCTCTGTCTCTCTCTCTCTGTGTCCCTCTCCCTCTGTCACTCTTTTTCTCTGTCTCTCTCTTTCTGTGTGTGTCTCTCTCTCTGTCTCCCTCTCTCTCTGTCTCCCTCTCTCTGTTTCTCCCTCTCTCTGTGTCACCCTCTCTCTGTGTCTCCCTCTCTCTGTGTCTCCCTCTCTCTGTGTCTCCCTCTCTCTGTGTCTCCCTCTCTCTGTGTCTCCCTCTCTCTGTGTCTCCCTCTCTCTGTGTCTCACTCCCTCTGTGTCTCCCTCCCTCTGTGTCTCCCTCCCTCTGTGTCTCCCTCCCTCTGTGTCTCCCTCCCTCTGTGTCTCCCTCCCTCTGTGTCTCCCTCCCTCTGTGTCTCCCTCCCTCTGTGTCTCCCTCCCTCTGTGTCTCCCTCCCTCTGTGTCTCCCTCCCTCTGTGTCTCCCTCCCTCTGTCTCTCCCTCCCTCTGTCTCTCCCTCCCTCTGTCTCTCCCTCCCTCTGTCTCTCCCTCCCTCTGTCTCTCCCTCCCTCTGTCTCTCCCTCCCTCTGTCTCTCCCTCCCTCTGTCTCTCCCTCCCTCTGTCTGTCCCTCCCTCTGTCTGTCCCTCCCGCTGTCTCTCCATCCCGCTGTCTCTCCCTCCCTCTGTCTCTCCCTCTCTCTGTCTCTCCCTCTCTCTGTCCCTCCCTGTCTCTGTCTCTCCCTCTCTCCGTCTTTCGCTCTCCCTCCCTCTGTGTCTCCCTCCCTCTGTGTCTCCCTCCCTCTGTGTCTCCCTCCCTCTGTGTCTCCCTCCCTCTGTGTCTCCCTCCCTCTGTGTCTCCCTTCCTCTGTGTCTCCCACCCTCTGTGTCTCCCTCTCTCTGTGTCTCCCTCCCTCTGTGTCTCTCTCCCTCTGTGTCTCCCTCCCTCTGTGTCTCCCTCCCTCTGTGTCTCCCTCCCTCTGTGTCTCCCTCCCTCTGTGTCTCCCTCCCTCTGTGTCTCCCTCCCTCTGTGTCTCCCTCCCTCTGTGTCTCTCTCCCTCTGTGTCTCCCTCCCTCTGTGTCTCCCTCCCTCTGTGCCTCCCTCCCTCTGTGTCTCCCTCCCTCTGTTTCTCCCTCCCTCTGTGTCTCCCTCCCTCTGTGTCTCCCTCTCTCTGTGTCTCCCTCTCTCTGTGTCTCCCTCCCTCTGTGTCTCCCTCCCTCTGTGTCTCCCTCCCTCTGTGTCTCCCTCCCTCTGTGTCTCCCTCCCTCTGTGTCTCCCTCCCTCTGTGTCTCCCTCCCTCTGTGTCTCCCTCCCTCTGTGTCTCCCTCCCTCTGTGTCTCCCTCCCTCTGTGTCTCCCTCCCTCTGTGTCTCCCTCCCTCTGTGTCTCCCTCTCTCTCTGTCTCTCTCTGTCTTTGTCTCTCTCCGTCTCTGTCCGTCTTTGTCTCTCTCTGTCTCTGTCTCTCTCTGTCTCTCTGTTTCTCTCTCTCTTTCTGGCTCCCTCTCGCTCTGTCTCTCTCTCTCTTTGCGTCTCTGTCTCTCTCTGTCTCTGTCTGTCTCTCTCTCTCTCACTGTGTCTCTCTCTGTCCCTCTCTATTTCTCTGTCTGTCTGTCTGTCTCTCTCTCTCTCTCTATCTTTCTCTCTCTCTCTGTCTCGTTCTCTCTGTCTCTCTCTCTCTCTGTGTCTCCCTCTCTCTGTCTCACTCTCTGTCTGTCTCTCTCTCTCCCTGTCTGTCTCTCTCTGTGTGTCCCTCTCCCTCTGTCACCCTTTCTCTCTGTCTCTCTCTTTCTGTGTGTCTCCCTCTCTGTGTCTCCCTCTCACTGTGTCTCCCTCCCTCTGTGTCTCCCTCCCTCTGTGTCTCCCTCCCTCTGTGTCTCCCTCCCTCTGTGTCTCCCTCCCTCTGTGTCTCTCTCTCTCTGTGTCTCCCTCCCTCTGTGTCTCCCTCCCTCTGTGTCTCCCTCCCTCTGTGTCTCCCTCCCTCTGTGTCTCCCTCCCTCTGTGTCTCTCTCTCTCTGTGTCTCCCTCCCTCTGTCTCACTCTCTGTCTGTCTCTCTCTCTCCCTGTCTGTCTCTCTCTGTGTGTCCCTCTCCCTCTGTCACCCTTTCTCTCTGTCTCTCTCTTTCCATGTGTTTCCCTCTCTGTCTCTCCCTCTCTCTGTGTCTCCCTCCCTCTGTGTCTCCCTCCCTCTGTGTCTCCCTCCCTCTGTGTCTCCCTCCCTCTGTGTCTCCCTCTCTCTGTGTCCCCCTCCCTCTGTGTCTCCCTCCCTCTGTGTCTCCCTCCCTCTGTGTCTCCCTCCCTCTGTGTCTCCCTCCCTCTGTCTCTCCCTCCCTCTGTCTCTCCCTCCCTCTGTGTCTCCCTCTCTCTGTGTCCCCCTCCCTCTGTGTCTCCCTCCCTCTGTGTCTCCCTCCCTCTGTGTCTCCCTCCCTCTGTGTCTCCCTCCCTCTGTGTCTCTCTCTCTCTGTGTCTCCCTCTCTCTGTCTCACTCTCTGTCTGTCTCTCTCTCTCCCTGTCTGTCTCTCTCTGTGTGTCCCTCTCCCTCTGTCACCCTTTCTCTCTGTCTCTCTCTTTCTGTGTGTCTCCCTCTCTGTCTCTCCCTCTCTCTGTGTCTCCCTCCCTCTGTGTCTCCCTCCCTCTGTGTCTCCCTCCCTCTGTGTCTCCCTCTCTCTGTGTCCCCCTCCCTCTGTGTCTCCCTCTCTCTGTGTCTCCCTCTCTCTGTGTCTCCCTCTCTCTGTGTCTCCCTCCCTCTGTTTCTCCCTCCCTCTGTGTCTCCCTCCCTCTGTGTCTCTCTCTCTCTGTGTCTCCCTCTCTCTGTCTCACTCTCTGTCTGTCTCTCTCTCTCCCTGTCTGTCTCTCTCTGTGTGTCCCTCTCCCTCTGTCACCCTTTCTCTCTGTCTCTCTCTTTCTGTGTGTCTCCCTCTCTGTCTCTCCCTCTCACTGTGTCTCCCTCCCTCTGTGTCTCCCTCCCTCTGAGTCTCCCTCCCTCTGTGTCTCCCTCTCTCTGTGTCCCCCTCCCTCTGTGTCTCCCTCCCTCTGTGTCTCCCTCCCTCTGTGTCTCCCTCCCTCTGTGTCTCCCTCCCTCTGTGTCTCCCTCTCTCTGTGTCCCCCTCCCTCTGTGTCCCCCTCCCTCTGTGTCTCCCTCCCTCTGTGTCTCCCTCCCTCTGTGTCTCCCTCCCTCTGTGTCTCCCTCCCTCTGTGTCTCCCTCCCTCTGTGTCTCCCTCCCTCTGTGTCTCCCTCCCTCTGTGTCTCCCTCCCTCTGTGTCTCCCTCCCTCTGTGTCTCCCTCTCTCTGTCTCTCCCTCCCTCTGTGTCTCCCTCCCTCTGTGTCTCCCTCCCTCTGTGTCTCCCTCCCTCTGTGTCTCTCTCCCTCTGTGTCTCCCTCCCTCTGTGTCTCCCTCCCTCTGTGCCTCCCTCCCTCTGTGTCTCCCTCCCTCTGTGTCTCCCTCCCTCTGTGTCTCCCTCCCTCTGTGTCTCCCTCCCTCTGTGTCTCCCTCCCTCTGTGTCTCCCTCTCTCTGTGTCTCCCTCTCTCTGTGTCTCCCTCCCTCTGTGTCTCCCTCCCTCTGTGTCTCCCTCCCTCTGTGTCTCCCTCCCTCTGTGTCTCCCTCCCTCTGTGTCTCCCTCCCTCTGTGTCTCCCTCCCTCTGTGTCTCCCTCCCTCTGTGTCTCCCTCCCTCTGTGTCTCCCTCCCTCTGTGTCTCCCTCTCTCTCTGTCTCTCTCTATCTTTGTCTCTCTCCGTCTCTGTCCGTCTTTGTCTCTCTCTGTCTCTGTCTCTCTCTGTCTCTCTGTTTCTCTCTCTCTTTCTGGCTCCCTCTCGCTCTGTCTCTCTCTCTCTTTGCGTCTCTGTCTCTCTCTGTCTCTGTCTGTCTCTCTCTCTCTCACTGTGTCTCTCTCTGTCCCTCTCTATTTCTCTGTCTGTCTGTCTGTCTCTCTCTCTCTCTCTATCTTTCTCTCTCTCTCTGTCTCGTTCTCTCTGTCTCTCTCTCTCTCTGTGTCTCCCTCTCTCTGTCTCACTCTCTGTCTGTCTCTCTCTCTCCCTGTCTGTCTCTCTCTGTGTGTCCCTCTCCCTCTGTCACCCTTTCTCTCTGTCTCTCTCTTTCTGTGTGTCTCCCTCTCTGTGTCTCCCTCTCACTGTGTCTCCCTCCCTCTGTGTCTCCCTCCCTCTGTGTCTCCCTCCCTCTGTGTCTCCCTCCCTCTGTGTCTCCCTCCCTCTGTGTCTCTCTCTCTCTGTGTCTCCCTCCCTCTGTGTCTCCCTCCCTCTGTGTCTCCCTCCCTCTGTGTCTCCCTCCCTCTGTGTCTCCCTCCCTCTGTGTCTCCCTCCCTCTGTGTCTCCCTCCCTCTGTGTCTCCCTCCCTCTGTGTCTCCCTCCCTCTGTGTCTCCCTCCCTCTGTGTCTCCCTCTCTCTGTCTCTCCCTCCCTCTGTGTCTCCCTCCCTCTGTGTCTCCCTCCCTCTGTGTCGCCCTCCCTCTGTGTCTCCCTCCCTCTGTCTCTCCCTCCCTCTGTGTCTCCCTCCCTCTGTGTCTCCCTCTCTCTGTGTCTCCCTCCCTCTGTGTCTCCCTCCCTCTGTGTCTCCCTCCCTCTGTGTCTCCCTCCCTCTGTCTCTCCCTCTCTCTGTGTCTCCCTCTCTCTGTGTCTCCCTCCCTCTGTGTCTCCCTCCCTCTGTGTCTCTCTCTCTCTGTGTCTCCCTCTCTCTGTCTCACTCTCTGTCTGTCTCTCTCTCTCCCTGTCTGTCTCTCTCTGTGTGTCCCTCTCCCTCTGTCACCCTTTCTCTCTGTCTCTCTCTTTCTGTGTGTCTCCCTCTCTGTCTCTCCCTCCCTCTGTGTCTCCCTCCCTCTGTGTCTCCCTCCCTCTGTGTCTCCCTCCCTCTCTGTCTCCCTCCCTCTGTGTCTCCCTCCCTCTGTGTCTCCCTCCCTCTGTGTCTCCCTCCCTCTGTGTCTCCCTCTCTCTGTGTCTCCCTCCCTCTGTGTCTCCCTCCCTCTGTGTCTCCCTCCCTCTGTGTCTCCCTCTCTCTGTCTCTCCCTCCCTCTGTGTCTCCCTCCCTCTGTCTCTCCCTCCCTCTGTCTCTCCCTCCCTCTGTGTCTCCCTCCCTCTGTGTCTCCCTCTCTCTGTGTCTCCCTCCCTCTGTGTCTCCCTCCCTCTGTGTCTCCCTCCCTCTGTGTCTCCCTCCCTCTGTGTCTCCCTCCCTCTGTGTCTCCCTCCCTCTGTGTCTCCCTCCCTCTGTGTCTCCCTCCCTCTGTGTCTCCCTCCCTCTGTGTCTCCCTCCCTCTGTGTCTCCCTCCCTCTGTCTCTCCCTCTCTCTGTGTCTCTCTCTCTCTGTCTCCCTCCCTCTGTGTCTCCCTCTCTGTGTGTCTCCCTCCCTCTCTGTCTCCCTCCCTCTCTGTCTCTCTCTTGGTCTGTCCCTCTCTCTCTCTCTCCCTCCCTCTGTCTCTCTCTCCCTCCCTCTGTCTCTGTCTCCCACCCTCTCTGTCTTTCCCTCTCTCTGTGTCTCCCTCCCTCTGTGTCTCCCTCCCTCTGTGTCTCCCTCCCTCTGTGTCTCCCTCCCTCTGTGTCTCCCTCCCTCTGTGTCTCCCTCCCTCTGTGTCTCCCTCCCTCTGTGTCTCCCTCCCTCTGTGTCTCCCTCCCTCTGTGTCTCCCTCCCTCTGTGTCTCCCTCTCTCTGTGTCTCCCTCCCTCTGTGTCTCCCTCCCTCTGTGTCTCCCTCTCTGTCTCTCCCTCTCTCTGTGTCTCCCTCCCTCTGTGTCTCCCTCCCTCTGTGTCTCCCTCTCTGTCTCTCCCTCTCTCTGTGTCCCCCTCCCTCTGTGTCTCCCTCCCTCTGTGTCTCCCTCCCTCTGTGTCTCCCTCCCTCTGTGTCTCCCTCTCTGTGTGTCTCCTCCCTCTGTGTCTCCCTCCCTCTGTGTCTCCCTCCCTCTGTGTCTCCCTCCCTCTGTGTCTCCCTCTCTGTGTGTCCCCCTCCCTCTGTGTCTCCCTCCCTCTGTGTCTCCCTCCCTCTGTGTCTCCCTCCCTCTGTGTCTCCCTCTCTGTGTGTCTCCCTCCCTCTCTGTCTCCCTCCCTCTCTGTCTCTCTCTTGGTCTGTCCCTCTCTCTCTCTCTCCCTCCCTCTGTCTCTCTCTCCCTCCCTCTGTCTCTGTCTCCCACCCTCTCTGTCTTTCCCTCTCTCTGTCTTTCCCTCTCTCTGTGTCTCCCTCCCTCTGTGTCTCCCTCCCTCTGTGTCTCCCTCCCTCTGTGTCTCCCTCCCTCTGTGTCTCCCTCCCTCTGTGTCTCCCTCCCTCTGTGTCTCCCTCCCTCTGTGTCTCCCTCTCTCTGTGTCTCCCTCCCTCTGTGTCTCCCTCCCTCTGTGTCTCCCTCCCTCTGTGTCTCCCTCTCTCTGTGTCTCCCTCCCTCTGTGTCTCCCTCCCTCTGTGTCTCCCTCCCTCTGTGTCTCCCTCCCTCTCTGTCTCCCTCTCTCTGTGTCTCCTCTCTCTGTCTCTCCCTCCCTCTGTGTCTCCCTCTCTCTGTGTCTCCCTCTCTCTGTGTCTCCCTCTCTCTGTGTCTCCCTCTCTCTGTGTCTCCCTCTCTCTGTGTCTCCCTCCCTCTGTGTCTCCCTCCCTCTGTGTCTCCCTCCCTCTGTGTCTCCCTCCCTCTGTGTCTCCCTCCCTCTGTGTCTCCCTCCCTCTGTGTCTCCCTCCCTCTGTGTCTCCCTCTCTCTGTGTCTCCCTCCCTCTGTGTCTCCCTCCCTCTGTGTCTCCCTCCCTCTGTGTCTCCTCCCTCTGTGTCTCCCTCCCTCTGTGTCTCCCTCCCTCTGTGTCTCCCTCCCTCTGTGTCTCCCTCCCTCTGTGTCTCCCTCCCTCTGTGTCTCCCTCCCTCTGTGTCTCCCTCCCTCTGTGTCTCCCTCTCTCTGTGTCTCCCTCCCTCTGTCTCTCCCTCTCTCTGTGTCTCTCTCTCTCTGTCTCCCTCCCTCTGTGTCTCCCTCTCTGTGTGTCTCCCTCCCTCTCTGTCTCCCTCCCTCTCTGTCTCTCTCTTGGTCTGTCCCTCTCTCTCTCTCTCCCTCCCTCTGTCTCTCTCTCTCCCTCCCTCTGTCTCTGTCTCCCACCCTCTCTGTCTTTCCCTCTCTCTGTCTTTCCCTCCCTCTGTGTCTCCCTCCCTCTGTGTCTCCCTCCCTCTGTGTCTCCCTCCCTCTGTGTCTCCCTCCCTCTGTGTCTCCCTCCCTCTGTGTCTCCCTCCCTCTGTGTCTCCCTCCC
>NW_027590637.1:165000-200000 GCF_964213995.1 Mustelus asterias
CACTCCAAAGATAGAACAAAGAAAATTACAGCACGGGAACAGGTCTTTCGGCTCTCCAATCCTGCACCGACCATGCTGCCTGACTGAACTAAAACCCCCTACCCTTCCGGGGACCATATCCCTCCATTCCCATCTTATTCATGTCTTTGTCAAGGCGCCCTTGAAAAGTCACTATCGTATCCGTTTCCACTCCCTCCCCTGGCAACGAGTTCCAGGCACCCACCACCCTCTGTGTAAAAAAACTTTCCTCCCACATCTCCTTTAAACCTTGCCCCTCGCACCTTAAACCTCTGCCCCCGAGTAATAACTCCTCCACCCTGGGAAAAAGCTTCTGACCATCCACTCTCTCCATGCCCCTCATAATCTGGCAGACTTCTATCAGGTGTACAGGTTAAGTGGATTGGCCAAGCTAAATTGTCCCTTAGTGTCAGGAGGAGTGGCTGAGGTAAATGTGTGGGATTATAGGGATGGGGCCTGGGTGGGATTGTGGTCAGTGCAGACTCGATGGGCCGAATGGCCTCCTGCACTGCAGGATTCTATGAACCCTGTTCTGTATTTGGTTTGGGATTGTTTGTTGAAAAGTGTAGTTGAAGTGTTACTCTGTAATGCTGGAATTTAGGCTACGGGATGATTGGATCAAACACTTCAAGATAATAAGGGGAATGGAGAGGACTGATAAAGAACAACTTTTCCTGCTGGTTGGGGAGTCCAGGACTTGGGGACATTGGATTTCAAACAATGTTGAGGATTTTAGACTTGTAGGAGTGGAATTCAGAAACACTTTGCCACACCAGCTGTGATATTAGTTTGGAACTACCTTCTATAATTCGCAGTTGATGCTCAGTCGCTTATTAATGTTTAACTCTGAGGTCGATAGATTATATTTTTATACAGGAGAAGCAATTTAAAATCAATGGGTCAATGTTAAAATGGATGCAGGAACAGAGAGACCTGGGCTTTCAGTTCAGTTTTACATCTTAAAGATTCAACCTGGGGCTCAGAATCTGTCAGTTGAATCTACTTTTCCCTCCTGATAAAGTGTCAACAATGTGACAAAAGGTGACATTCCTGCACAGTGGGGTTGGGAGGTTGTTTGAAAGGAGATTCAGATTGTATCAGAAAGCGTCAATTAGATTGTGTCTCTTTGGAGAACGCGCATATTTCACAGGAAACGCCCCGAGATAAAGACTAGTTTCACCAATGTCTGAGTAACTTTCAAAGTCTGCAGACGCATGAAGGGGGCAGAGATATTGTAATATTCAGAGCAGGAGATGGGGGACAATCACAGAATTGAAGATGTGAGGCCATCTCCTGTTTCCGAATGTCAGTGTTTAGCTTTTAAACTTTAGTCCTGTGCTAATAATTCCAAGTTTGCAATCCCACACTTTGCTGTTGTGAATTAGAGTTGTGAATTTTCTGAAATTGGTTGTGTAATAAAACTCGGTGCAGGATGCAATGATTCCCATTCTGCCTGCTGCCGCAAAGTCCCCGTGTCTGTCTCAGTTTCATCGTATTTATCAATGATTTGAGATCCTAGAATCATAGAATCCCTAAAGGGCAGACCATTCGGCCCATCGAGTCTGCATCGACCACAATCCCACCCAGGCCCGATTCCCGTAACCCCATATATTTACCCTGTTAATCCCCTGACACTAAGGTCAATTTATCATGGCCAATCCACCTGACCCGCACATGTTTGGACTGTGGGAGGAAACTGGAGCACCCGGAGGAAACCCAGGCAGACACTGGGAGAAATCTACACTGACAGCGAGCTGAGGCTGGAATTGAACCCGGGTCCCTGGCGCTGTGAGGCAGCAGTACGAACCACTGTGCCACCGTGCCGCCCTGAAGTGAAATGTCTTAACTGAATGGTTCAAAGAGTGAAAGATGGATTTCATTGGAGACAATTGTGTGGTCACCCACTTTAAAAAGGATAGAACACATTGCTTTATGAATGGGGAAAGGCTGGAAAGAGTGGAGGCCCAAAGAGACTTGGGGCGGTCACATCAACATCGAAAATAGGAGGAGGAGGAGGCCATTCAGCCCTTCGAGCCTGACCCACCATTCAACACTATCATGGCCGATCCTCTGTCTCAATGCCATACCCCAGCGCTCTCCCCATACACCTCGACACCTTTAGAGTCTAGAAATCTATCTCTTTCCTTGTTAAATATATTCAGTGACTTGGTCTCCACAGCTTTCTGTGGGAGAGAATTCCACAGGTTCACCACCCTCTGAGTGAAGAGGTTTCCCCTCATCTCAGTCCCAAATGGCCTCCCCCGTATCCTGAGACTGTGACCCCTTGTTCCAGACACCCCCAGCCGGAGGAAACAATATCCCTGTATCCAGCCTGTCCAGCACTGTCAGAATTTTATACCTTTCAATTCGATCCCCGCTCACTCTTCTACATTCCAGTGAATACAGGCCCAGCCGACCCAATCTCCCCTCAGACATCAATGCTGCCATCCCAGGAATCAGTCTGGTGAACATTCACTGCTCTCCCTCTGTGGCAGGTACATCCTTCCTCAGATAAGGAGAGGAACACTGTACACAAGACTCCAGGTGTGGTCTCACCGAGGCCCTGTCCAGCTGCAGTAAGACATCCTTGCTCTTCTACTCCAATCCTCTTGCAATGAAGGACAACATCCCATTGGTCGTCCTAACTGCTTGCTGTAGCTGCATGCTTGCTTTCAGTGACTGGTGTTCTCAGATACCCAGGTCCCTTTGTACAACATTTCCCAATCTATCACCATTCAACTAATACTCTGCCATTCTCTTCCTCCGTCCAAAGTGGATAACGTCACATTTATCCACATTATTCTGCATCTGCCATGTATTTCCCCACTCAATCAACTTGTCTAAATCACCCCGAAGCCTGTTCACATCCTCCTCATCACTCACATTCCCACCAAGTTTCGTCTCATCAGCAAACTTGAGAATATTACGTTTGGTTCCCTCATCCAAATCACTGATGTGTTTTGTGAATAGCTGGGACCCAAGAACTGACCCCTGCGGGACCCCACTCGTCACTGCCTGCTACTTAGAAAAAGATTCATTTATTCCTGTCTGTGCGGAGTCCGCATGTTCTCCCTGTGTCTGCGTGGGTTTCCTCCGGATGCTCCGGTTTCCTCCCTCAGTCTGAAAGATGTGCTGTTTAGGGTGCATTGGCTGTGCTAAATTCTCCCTCAGTGTTACCCGAACAGGCGCCGGAGTGTGGCGACTAAGGGATTTTCTCAGTAACTTCATTACCGTGTTAATGTAAGCCGACTTGTGACACTAATACATAAACTTCTAAACTTCTTTCAATTCTAAATTAGGAAGCACTTCTTCACACGAGATGTGGTTAAAGTTTGGTACTGTCTTCTGTAAATGAGCCCTCCCTATATCCCCCAGTCCCACCATCCTCTGATATCTGTTTTCCTTTAATCCTGGCTCCCTGACCATTCCCCATTTTAATCCTTTCACCATTGGGGTCTGCAGTTCACTGTGTGGCTCCAACTCTGGAATTCCTTCCCAAAACTCTCTGTCTTCATACCTCCCTTTCCACCATTCAGACACTTCCTAATAACAACCCCTTTTTGACCAGATCTTTGGGGCAATTCTTTTGTCCCTAAACTCGCCTGTGACTCGGCTTCTAATTTTTCACTCCAGGCTCCTGTGAAGCATCTGAGGACGTTTCTGTTCAAGGTGCTATATCAATGCAGGTTGTTGTTTTATGTGTCTGAGTGTCAGTTTCTCTCAATGTCCAGGACACTGCAGGTAACAGAGAATGATTCATTCCCCACTCAACCATTACCATCAAGCCACGGGGTCAACCTGGCATCCCTTAAAAATGAGGTGTCAACCTGGTGAAGCTCCCAAACAGGAGCGGGCAGCACGGTGGCACCAGTGGTTAGCACTGCTGTATCACAGCACCAGGGACACAAGTTCATATCCAGCCTCGGGTCACTATCTGCATGGGTTTCCTCCGAGTGCCGCTCTTCCTTCTCTCAGCCCAACGATGTGCGGGTTCGGTGGATTGGCCATGCTAACTTTCCCCATAGTCTTAGGGGGATTAGCAGGGTAAATACTTTGACTTGATTAATTATTTTGATTTGATTTATTCTTATCATATTAGTATACAGTGAAAAGTCTTGTTTCTTGCGCGCTATGATAATCCTCTTGCAATGAAGGCCAACATGGGTGTCACAGTGGTTAGCTCTGCTGCCTCACAGTGCAACGGACCCGGGTTCAATTCTGGTCTCGGGTCACTGTCTGTGTGGAGTTTGCACGTTCTCCCCGTGTCTGCGTGGGTTTCCTCCGGGTGCTCCGGTTTCCTCCCACACTCCAAAGATGCGTGCGTTAGGTTGATTGGCCGTGATAAATTGCCCCTTAATGCCAGGGGGATTAGGATATTGTGAGTGAGGCTGTGGGACTGTTCTCTATCTGTGTGTGTGTGAGACTTTGCGTGTATCTATGTGTGTGCATCACTGCGTTTGTGTGTGTTTCACTATCTTCCTGTCTCTCAGTCCCCCAGTCCCAGAATCTGCTTCTCTTTACACAGATGCTGCCTGTCCTGCTCAGTATTCCGGCATTGACTATTTCACAATCTGAGGAGTTGTGAATGCTGCGATCATCAGCGAACATCTCACCTATGGAGGGAAGGTCAGTGATGGAGCAGCTGAAGATGGTTGGGGCCTCGGACACTCACCCTGAGGAACTCCTGCCGTGATGTCCCGGGACTGAGAGGATCGGCTTTGAGATAATCGGCACATTGGGGGAAAGCTTGGAAAGCAGAGGATGCTGATTTAAGGTAAATGGCGACAGCGGCAACATGAGGCAATATCTGTGGCTTTGGATGATCCTTGTTGTACCCCACTATTAGCTGCTTGCCCTCCTGAATATCTCACTGTTACTCTCTGCATTACTATCTCATCCCTATCTCTCAGTGACTCTGCCTCTCTCCATCTCTCCGGGGAAATTATAATGGGGAGCAAAGAAATGGCAGAAGAATTGAACGTATACTTTGGTTCTATCTTCACAAAAGAGGCACAGATAACCTGGCAGAAATGTTAGGGAACCAATGGTTTAGTGAGAGTGTGGAATTGAATTGAAGGAAATCAGTATTAGTAAGAAAATGGTGCTGGGGGAATGAATGGGGTTAAAGGCTGACAAATCCCCAGGGCCTGATAATCTACATCCCAGAGTATTAAAGGAAGCGGCGCTGGAAATATTGGATGCATTGCTGGTCATCTTCCAAAATTCTATAGACTCTGGAGCAGTTCCTACAGATTGGGGGGTGGCAAATGTAACCCCACTATTTAAAATAATCTTTTCACTTGCGTGTAATTTATCACAGAACACGGGCAGCATGGGCTTATCGAGAATGACGGGATAGTGTTGGGGTGGAGAAGTTATTCCTTCAAGTGGAAATCAGTGTAGTTTTGAAATGTGTTGAGGGTTTCTGCCTCTCCCCATTCAATCCTTCCCAACCTCTCTGTCGAGGCTCCTTCTCACTTTCTACCAGACAATTATTTGTGTTCGGGAGCGGGTGCAGAGGAGATTGAAATGAAACGGACAGACAGTTAACTTCAACACTGAGAAATGTGAAGTGATGCACTTTGGACAATAAGTTGAGGAGAGAATCCATAAACCAACTGGGAACAAGTTAAATTGTGTGCAGGTAAAGGGAAACCTTTTATACCTCCATCAATCTGTGTCTCTCTCTTTTTCTCACTCTCTGTGTCTGTGTCTTCTGTCCATCTCTCCCTTTCTGGGAATATCTGTGAAAAATATCCACAAATATCAGGCAGCCATTTGGCCTTTCTTCCCAGTGGCCATTTCGTGTGAACGCAGCACTGAGATATTTCTGACAGAGTTGTCTCTTCACCAAAGTAACGTTAGTATTTTAAATGTGACAGATACGCAGCTATGGAGACACAAACGAGGGCTGTATTCCCGGGAATTTTGGAGGGACAATTTGATCCAAGTTGTCAGGAGAATAATGGAAACTGATAGCACAGAGATAGAGAAATGTTTCTTGCTGGTTATCCACCTCCTCCAGTCCCACCATCCTCCCATATCTGTTTTCCTTTCATTCTGGCTCCGTGACCATCCACAATTTGAATCGTTTCCCCATTGGGAGCTGTGTCTTCATCTGCGTGGGCTCCAACTCTGGAATTCCTTCCCTGAACGTTTTACTCAAATACATCCATGGGATGTGGGCCTGGCTGGTTCTGCCAGCGTTTACTCCTCGTCCCTAATTGCTCATGAACTGAGTGGCTTGCTAGGCCATTTCAAACAGCATCTAAGAGTCAACCACATTGCTGTGAGGCCGGAGTCACATGTAGGCCCGACCAGGTAAGGACGGCAGATTTCCTTCCATAAAGAACATTAGTGAAGCAGATTGGTTTTCTCCATTTTAATACCTCCTTTTCCTCCAATTAAAATAGTCCATAAAAACCATCTGGCCAAACCTTTGGGACATGTGACCCTAAACTCTCCTGTGACTCGGGGTCAAATTTCTCACATTAAGGCTCCTGTGAAGCATCTTGGGATAATACTGTCCAAGGTGCTATATAAATGCAAGTTGTTGTTGTGTGTGTCTGAGTGTCAGCTTCGGTCCATGTCCAGGACACTGCAGGTAACAGAGAATGATTCACTCTGGTCTGCGATCGTACATCTCGTGTGTGTCTCAGTGTCAGCTCTGAAACATGTGCAGCACTATCCCATCCTGTTTCTGTGTCTCTCTGCCTCTGTATCTGTATCTCTCCCTCTCGCTGCATCTCTCTCCCCATGACTGAAAGAAACGAGAGCTTCAATCCCACACTGGGATGCTGTTCAATGTGAGTTCAGTTTTCCCAGAAATAAAAATCCTCAATTAAAAATTCCTTTGACACAGCAGAGGGAACTTTTCTCAAAGTGAATTTGCGGCTGTCTTGAATTTGAACCCAAGTTTTCAATATGGGGGTGGCATAGTGATGCAGGGGTTAGCACTGCTTCCTCACAGTGCCAGGGACCGGCCTTCGATTCCCAGCATGGGTCACTTTCTGACTGGAGTTTGAACGTCCTTCCCGTGTTTGTGTGGGTTTCCTCCGGGTGCTCCGGTTTCATCCCACACTCCAAAGATAGAACAAAGAAAATTACAGCACGGGAACAGGTCTTTCGGCTCTCCAACCCTGCACCGACCATGCTGCCTGACTGAACTAAAACCCCCTACCCTTCCGGGGACCATATCCCTCCATTCCCATCTTATTCATGTCTTTGTCAAGACGCCCTTGAAAAGTCACTATCGTATCCGTTTCCACTCCCTCCCCCGGCCACGAGTTCCAGGCACCCACCACCCTCTGTGTAAAAAAACTTTCCTCTCACATCTCCTTTAAACCTTGCCCCTCGCACCTTAAACCTCTGCCCCCGAGTAATAACTCTTCCACCCTGGGAAAAATCTTCTGACTATCCACTCTGTTCATGCCCCTCATAATCTGGCAGACTTCTATCAGATGTACAGGTTAGGTGGATTGGCCAAGCTAAATTGTCCCTTAGTGTCAGGAGGATTCGCTGAGGTAAATGTATGGGATTATAGGGACGGGGCCTGGGTGGGATTGTGGTCAGTGCAGACTCGATGGGCCGAATGGCCTTCCTGCACTACAGGATTCTATGAACCCTGTTCTGTATTTGGTTTGGGATTGTTTGTTGAAAAGTGTAGTTGAAGTGTTACTCTGTAATGCTGGAATTTAGGCTACGGGATGATTGGATCAAACACTTCAAGATAATAAGGGGAATGGAGAGGACTGATAAAGAACAACTTTTCCTGCTGGTTGGGGAGTCCAGGACTTGGGGACATTGGTTTTCAAACAATGTTGAGGATTTTAGACTTGTAGGAGTGGAATTCAGAAACACTTTGCCACACCAGCTGTGATATTAGTTTGGAACTACCTTCTATAATTCGCAGTTGATGCTCAGTCGCTTATTAATGTTTAAATCTGAGTTTGATAGATGATATTTTTATACAGGAGAAGCAATTTAAAATCAATGGGTCAATGTTAAAATGGATGCAGGAACAGAGAGACCTGGGATTTCAGTTCATTTTTACATCTTAAAGATTCAACCTGGGGCTCAGAATCTGTCAGTTGAATCTACTTTTCCCGCCTGATAAAGTGTCAACAATTGTGTTGGGGAATGTGACAAAAGGTGACATTCCTGCACAGTGGGGTTGGGAGGTTGTTTGAAAGGAGATTCAGATTGTATCAGAAAGCGTCAATTAGATTGTGTCTCGTTGCAGAAGGTGCATATTTCACAGGAAATGCCCCGAGATAAAGACTAGTTTCACCGATGTCTGAGTAACTTTCAAAGTCTGCAGACGCATGAAGGGGGCAGAGATATTGTAATATTCAGAGCAGGAGATGGGGGACAATCACAGAATTGAAGATGTGAGGCCATCTCTTGTTTCCGAATGTCAGTGTTTAGCTTTTGAACTTTCGTCCTGTGCTAATAATTCCAAGTTTGCAATCCCACACTTTGCTGTTGTGAATTAGAGTTGTGAATTTTCTGAAATTGGTTGTGTAATAAAACTCGGTGCAGGATGCAATGATTCCCATTCTGCCTGCTGCTGCAAAGCCCCCGTGTCTGTCTCAGTTTCATCGTATTTATCAATGATTTGAGATCCTAGAATCATAGAATCCCTAAAGGGCAGACCATTCGGCCCATCGAGTCTGCATCGACCACAGTCCCACCCAGGCCCGATTCCCGTAACCCCATATATTTACCCTGTTAATCCCCTGACACTAAGGTCAATTTATCATGGTCAATCCACCTTAGCTGCACATGTTTGGACTGTGGGAGGAAACTGGAGCACCCGGAGGAAACCCATGCAGTCACTGGGAGAACTCTACACTGACAGCGAGCTGAGGCTGGAATTGAACCTGGGTTCTTGGCGCTGTGCTAACCACTGTGCCACCATGCCGTTCATCATAGAATCCCTAAAGTGCAGAAGGAGGTCCTTTGGTCCATCAAGCCTGCCCCCAACAACAATACCACCCGGGCCTGAATCCCCCTAACACTAAGGGGCAATTGAGCACGGCCAATTAACCTAACCCGCACATCTTTGGAGTGTGGGAGGAAACCGGAGCACCCGGAGGAAACCCACGCAGACACTGGGAGAACGTACAAACTCCACGCAGACTGTCACCCGAGGCTGGAATTGAACGTGGGTCCTTGGTGCTGTGGGGGAGCAGTGCTAACCACTGTGCCATCATGTCGCCGGTGATGAGACAGAAAGTTTGCTACATTTCACAGAAATAGGCAGCATTTTAAGTCTTATAGCCAGAAGCTTCAAATGGCAAAGAGGTATTCCACTGCATAAGAGGCCATTCAGCTCATTGAGTCTGCACAGACTTGATGACAGAGTATCTTCCCCAGGCCCTCACCCCAGCCCTATCCCCATAACCCCATTGCTAATCCATCTAATCTATATATCTTGCGAGTGTGGAAGGTAACCAGAGCACCCGGAGGACACCCACGCAGACACGTGGAGAATGTGCAAACTCCACACAGTCACCCGAGGCTGGAATTGAACCCGGGTCCCTGGCGCTGTGAGGCAGCAGTACGAACCACTGTGCCACCATGCTGCCCTAAAGTAAAATGTCTTAACTGAATGGTTCAAAGAGTGAAAGATGGATTTCATTGGAGACAATTGTGTGGTCACCCACTTTAAAAAGGATAGAACAGATTGCTTTATGAATGGGGAAAGGCTGGAAAGAGTGGAGGCCCAAAGAGACTTGGGGCGGTCACATCAACATAGAAAATAGGAGGAGGAGGAGGCCATTCAGCCCTTCGAGCCTGACCCACCATTCAACGCTATCATGGCCGATCCTCTGTCTCAATGCCATACCCCAGCGCTCTCCCCATACACCTCGACACCTTTAGAGTCTAGAACTCTATCTCTTTCCTTCTTAAATATATTCAGTGACTTGGTCTCCACAGCTTTCTGTGGGAGAGAATTCCACAGGTTCACCACCCTCTGAGTGAAGAGGTTTCCCCTCATCTCAGTCCCAAATGGCCTCCCCCGTATCCTGAGACTGTGACCCCTTGTTCCAGACACCCCCAGCCGGAGGAAACAATATCCCTGTATCCAGCCTGTCCAGCACTGTCAGAATTTTATACCCTTCAATTAGATCCCCGCTCACTCTTCTACATTCCAGTGAATACAGGCCCAGCCGACCCAATCTCCCCTCAGACATCAATGCTGCCATCCCAGGAATCAGTCTGGTGAACATTCACTGCTCTCCCTCTGTGGCAAGTACATCCTTCCTCAGATAAGGAGAGGAACACTGTACACAAGACTCCAGGTGTGGTCTCACCGAGGCCCTGTCCAGCTGCAGTAAGACATCCTTGCTCTTCTACTCCAATCCTCTTGCAATGAAGGACAACATCCCATTGGTCGTCCTAACTGCTTGCTGTAGCTGCATGCTTGCTTTCAGTGACTGGTGTTCTCAGATACCCAGGTCCCTTTGTACAACATTTCCCAATCTATCAACATTCAACTAATACTCTGCCATTCTCTTCCTCCGTCCAAAGTGGATAACGTCACATTTATCCACATTATTCTGCATCTGCCATGTATTTCCCCACTCACTCAACTTGTCTAAATCACCCTGAAGCCTCTTAACATCCTCCTCATCACTCACATTCCCACCAAGTTTCATCTCATCAGCAAACTTGAGAATATTACGTTTGGTTCCCTCATCCAAATCACTGATGTGTTTTGTGAATAGCTGGGACCCAAGAACTGACCCCTGCGGGACCCCACTCGTCACTGCCTGTTACTTAGAAAAAGATTCATTTATTCCTGTCTGTACGGAGTCCGCATGTTCTCCCTGTGTCTGCGTGGGTTTCCTCCGGATGCTCCGGTTTCCTCCCTCAGTCTGAAAGATGTGCTGTTTAGGGTGCATTGGCCATGCTAAATTCTCCCTCAGTGTTACCCGAACAGGCGCCGGAGTGTGGCGACTAAGGGATTTTCACAGTAACTTCATTACCGTGTTAATGTAAGCCGACTTGTGACACTAATACATAAACTTCTAAACTTCTTTCAATTCTAAATTAGGAAGCACTTCTTCACACGAGATGTGGTTAAAGTTTGGTACTGTCTTCTGTAAATGAGCCCTCCCTATATCCCCCAGTCCCACCATCCTCTGATATCTGTTTTCCTTTAATCCTGGCTCCCTGACCATTCCCCATTTTAATCCTTTCACCATTGGGGTCTGCAGTTCACTGTGTGGCTCCAACTCTGGAATTCCTTCCCAAAACTCTCTGTCTTCATACCTCCCTTTCCACCATTCAGACACTTCCTAATAACAACCCCTTTTTGACCAGATCTTTGGGGCAATTCTTTTGTCCCTAAACTCGCCTGTGACTCGGCTTCTAATTTTTCACTCCAGGCTCCTGTGAAGCATCTGAGGACGTTTCTGTTCAAGGTGCTATATCAATGCAGGTTGTTGTTTTATGTGTCTGAGTGTCAGTTTCTCTCAATGTCCAGGACACTGCAGGTAACAGAGAATGATTCATTCCCCACTCAACCATTACCATCAAGCCACGGGGTCAACCTGGCATCCCTTAAAAATGAGGTGTCAACCTGGTGAAGCTCCCAAACAGGAGCGGGCAGCACGGTGGCACCAGTGGTTAGCACTGCTGTATCACAGCACCAGGGACACAAGTTCATATCCAGCCTCGGGTCACTATCTGCATTGGTTTCCTCCGAGTGCCGCTCTTCCTTCTCTCAGCCCAAAGATGTGCGGGTTCGGTGGATTGGCCATGCTAACTTTCCCCATAGTCTTAGGGGGATTAGCAGGGTAAATACTTTGACTTGATTAATTATTTTGATTTGATTTATTCTTATCATATTAGTATACAGTGAAGAGTCTTGTTTCTTGCGCGCTATGATAATCCTCTTGCAATGAAGGCCAACATGGGTGTCACATTGGTTAGCTCTGCTGCCTCACAGTGCAACGGACCCGGGTTCAATTTTGGTCTCGGGTCACTGTCTGTGTGGAGTTTGCACGTTCTCCCCGTGTCTGCGTGGGTTTCCTCCGGGTGCTCCGGTTTCCTCCCACACTCCAAAGATGCGTGCGTTAGGTTGATTGGCCGTGATAAATTGCCCCTTAATGCCAGGAGGATTAGGATATTGTGAGTGAGACTGTGGGACTGTTCTCTATCTGTGTGTGTGTGTGAGACTGTGCGTGTATCGATGTGTGTGCATCACTGCGTTTGTGTGTGTTTCACTATCTTCCTGTCTCTCAGTCCCCCAGTCCCAGAATCTGCTTCTCTTTACACAGATGCTGCCTGTCCTGCTCAGTATTCCGGCATTGACTATTTCACAATCTGAGGAGTTGTGAATGCTGCGATCATCAGCGAACATCTCACCTATGGAGGGAAGGTCAGTGATGGAGCAGCTGAAGATGGTTGGGGCCTCGGACACTCACCCTGAGGAACTCCTGCAGTGATGTCCCGGGACTGAGAGGATCGGCTTTGAGATAATCGGCACATTGGGGGAACGCTTGGAAAGCAGAGGATGCTGATTTAAGGTAAATGGCGACAGCGGCAACATGAGGCAATATCTGTGGCTTTGGAGTGATCCTTGTTGTACCCCACTATTAGCTGCTTACCCACCTGAATATCTCACTGTTACTCTCTGCATTACTATCTCATCACTATCTCTCAGTGACTCTGCCTCTCTCCATCTCTCCGCGGAAATTATAATGGGGAGCAAAGAAATGGCAGAAGAATTGAACGTATACTTTGGTTCTGTCTTCACAAAAGAGGCACAGATAACCTGGCAGAAATGTTAGGGAACCAATGGTTTAGTGAGAGTGTGGAATTGAATTGAAGGAAATCAGTATTAGTAAGAAAATGGTGCTGGGGGAATGAATGGGGTTAAAGGCTGACAAATCCCCAGGGCCTGATAATCTACATCCCAGAGTATTAAAGGAAGCGGCGCTGGAAATATTGGATGCATTGCTGGTCATCTTCCAAAATTCTATAGACTCTGGAGCAGTTCCTACAGATTGGGGGGTGGCAAATGTAACCCCACTATTTAAAATAATCTTTTCACTTGCGTGTAATTTATCACAGAACACGGGCAGCATGGGCTTATCGAGAATGACGGGATAGTGTTGGGGTGGAGAAGTTATTCCTTCAAGTGGAAATCAGTGTAGTTTTGAAATGTGTTGAGGGTTTCTGCCTCTCCCCATTCAATCCTTCCCAACTACTCTATCGAGGCTCCTTCTCACTTTCTACCAGACAATTATTTGTGTTCGGGAGCGGGTGCAGAGGAGATTGAAATGAAACAGACAGACAGTTAACTTCAACACTGAGAAATGTGAAGTGATGCACTTTGGACAATAAGTTGAGGAGAGAATCCATAAACCAACTGGGAACAAGTTAATTCATGTGCAGGTAAAGGGAAACCTTTTATACCTCCATCAATCTGTGTCTCTCTCTTTTTCTCACTCTCTGTGTCTGTGTCTTCTGTCCATCTCTCCCTTTCTGGGATATCTGTGAAAAATATCCACAAATATCAGGCAGCCATTTGGCGTTTCTTCCCAGTGGCCATTTCGTGTGAACGCAGCACTGAGATATTTCTGACAGAGTTGTCTCTTCACTAAAGTAACGTTAGTATTTTAAATGTGACAGATACGCAGCTATGGAGACACAAACGAGGGCTGTATTCCCAGGAATTTTGGAGTGTCAGGGACAATTTGATCCAAATTGTCAGGAGAATAATGGAAACTGATAGCACAGAGAGAGATAAATGTTTCTTGCTGTTTATCCACCTCCTCCAGTCCCACCATCCTCCCATATCTGTTTTCCTTTCATTCTGGCTCCGTGACCATCCACAATTTGAATCGTTTCCCCATTGGGAGCTGTGTCTTCATCTGCGTGGGCTCCAACTCTGGAATTCCTTCCCTGAACGTTTTACTCAAATACATCCATGGGATGTGGGCCTGGCTGGTTCTGCCAGCGTTTACTCCTCGTCCCTAATTGCTCATGAACTGAGTGGCTTGCTAGGCCATTTCAAACAGCATCTAAGAGTCAACCACATTGCTGTGAGGCTGGAGTCACATGTAGGCCCGACCAGGTAAGGACGGCAGATTTCCTTCCATAAAGGACATGGCCCCCCCCCCCGACATGCCCCCCCCCCCCGACATGGCCCCCCCCCGACATTGCCCCCCCCCCGACATTGCCCCCCCCCCGACATTGCCCCCCCCCGACATTGCCCCCCCCCGACATTGCCCCCCCCCCGACATTGCCCCCCCCCGACATTGCCCCCCCCGACATTGCCCCCCCCCGACATTGCCCTCCCCGACATTGCCCCCCCCCCGACATTGCCCCCCCGACATTGCCCCCCCCCACCAACAGACCCAAAACCCGCTGCTGAATCCCCCCCTCCCCTTACTGCCAATGCCCTATAGATTCCCCTCTCAGCTCAATCCCCCCCGAACCCCTCTCCTGAACCCAGTCCCAATCCTTTTAAACCCCCCGCCCTCAGTCTCTCACCCCCAAATTCCCCTCTTCCCCCCCCCCAGCTTTCCTCCCCGCCTCCAGCTTCCCCCCAATCCCCTCCTTAAATCCCCACTCCAGAAACTCACTCTAAATCCCTCCACTTAAACCCCTCTAACCCTCCCTGCTGCCCAATCTCTCTGCCCCTCCCCCGATCCTCTCTGCCCCTCCCCCCGATCCTCTCTGCCCCTCCCCCGATCCTCTCTGCCCCTCCCCCCGATCCTCTCTGCCCCTCCCCCCGATCCTCTCTGCCCCCCCCCCCGATCCTCTCTGCCCCTCCCCCCGATCCTCTCTGCCCCTCCCCCCGATCCTCTCTGCCCCTCCCCCCGATCCTCTCTGCCCCCCCCCCGATCCTCTCTGCCCCTCCCCCCGATCCTCTCTGCCCCTCCCCCGATCCTCTCTGCCCCTCCCCCGATCCTCTCTGCCCCTCCCCCCGATCCTCTCTGCCCCTCCCCCCGATCCTCTCTGCCCCTCCCCCCGATCCTCTCTGCCCCTCCCCCCGATCATCTCTGCCCCTCCCCCCGATCCTCTCTGCCCAATCTTCTCCAATCCCACTCTAATCACCCCCCCACTCACTCTCTCTCAGGAACTCACCGCCAAATCCCTCTGAGCCACTCCCAATCCTTCTCAACCCCCCGCCCTCAATCTCCACTAATTCCCCCCCAAAACTCCTCTTTCCCCCACCTGATTCCCTGTCCCTCTGCCCCATCTCCTTTCATCCGACTCTGTAAGCACCCCCTCCCCCCGCTCAATCTCTCTGACACCCACTGCCAATCTGACTCTCAGCCCCCTGAATCCTCCAAGTTCCTGCCCCAATTCCTCAGCACCCCCCCCCCCCGAAAGGCTCCCTCTGCCCCCCTGCCAAACCCAAGCCCCCCTGACGCCTGCACCCAATCCTTCCTCAGTCCTCCCCACCCCTGAATCCCTCTGAGTCACCCCCCCCCGCTCCGAATCGCTCGACACCCCCCCAATTCTAACCCTGATGCAAGGCCCCACCCTAAATCCCTCTCTGAATTTCCCCCCTCCCAAATCCCTATAAATCCACCCCGCCCTCAATCCCTTTCCCTCCACCCCGACTCCCCCTCCCCTCCCGCTAACTCCCTCTCTGACTCCCTACCCCATCCAGACCCTCCCCAGATTCTAAGCCCCTGAGATTCCTCTGGAATCCCCCCTGAATGTCTCCCGAGATCGCACCCACCCTCGCCACATTCCTCTGCCCCCGAATCCTGCTCCCTCTCCAATCCCACCCCTTCAATCTGTCTGAGCACCAAACCATGTCTTGTAATCCCCGTAAGCCCCCCAATCCCTCCTGTATCCCTCAGAACCCCAGAAATCCCCCTCTAAGCCCCCCCTTGCCGAATCCCCCTCAATTTCCCCCGATTCCCTCCCTCTCAGCCCCGCTAAATCCCAAAGTCCCCATGAGGCCCTTAAATCCCCGAATCCCTCTAATTCCCTACCACAATCCCTGAGTCTCCCTCTCCACTCTCCCCCTTTAATCCCTCTCAATTCCCCCCCCCCACTCCAGCCAATTCTGTCGCCCCTCCTCACAATCCCTCTAAATCTCCCGATCCTTCCCTCTGAGCCCCGTACCCCGCTCCCCCCACTGCCCAAACCATCTTCAAAGCCCCCCAGCTGAATATCCCTCGAAGTTCCCCTCTTTCCCCCCGCCTCCCCTCTCAACCTGGCAAATTCCCACTCCCTCCCTGTGAACAGCCTCTGGACTGACAGATCCCCCCCTTTCTAATTAGTACCCCCCTCCCCCCCCCCCCCACCGCGCGTCCATCCCCGTCCACCACCCCCCTGTAAACAGCTCCTGGTGTAGTTGGATGTGGAAACTCTGCCCATTTTAAACATTAACGTTCAAATGACTAATTCCCCTGACACTGAGCAGCCTGTGTTATAACATCCCCCACCCCATCCTGTACAACAGACCCCCTGTCTGATTCTTCCCCCCCATCTCCATTGCCCCCTTTCTCTGATAACCCCGGACTCTGGTCAGCCTGTGTTATAATATTCCCCCCACTTGTACAACAGCCTCCCCCACCAGCCCCTTCCCTCTCTGTCTAATAGCCCCTGGCTCTGAACAAGCCCCTGTATTACACACTCCCCCCTTTCAGCAGTGCTGAATCCCTCTGAATTGCCCCCGATTCCCTCCCTCTGCGTTCCTGGGCCTTTGCTGCTTGTGAACAGCAAACCCGTGATCTGGCCCGTCCCCCACGAGAGAGAGATAGAGAGAGACAGAGAAGTAGAGATGGAGATAGAGAGAATGCTGCTGTAATTCAGACGGAATGATTCACAGAGAGGGGGAAGCAGAGATCAGAGAGATGGAGATGGGGAGGATGCGACTGTAATTCAGACTGATTCACAGAGAAGGAAGCAGAGATCAGAGAGAGGGGGAAGCAGATAGAGAGAGTGAAGGAGATAGAGAGAGATAAGAGACAAATAAAAGCAGAGTTAAAGTTAAAATTTTATTTGTTAATCACAAGTAGGCTTCCATTAACATTGCAATGAAGTTATTGTGAAAAGATATAGAGATGGGGAGTGAGAGAGAATGCTGCTGTACTTCAGACAGAATGAGTCACAGAGAGGGAGCAGAGATAGACAGAGGGGGGAGCAGAGATAGAGAGAGAGAAGGAGAGGAGGCTGCTGTGATTGAGATAAAATGATCCACAGAGAGAGAGAGAGACGGAGAGGCTGAGATACAAAGTGAGATGTCGAGATAAATAGAAAGTGGGGCTTTGGCAAGACAGAGTGACAAAGTTTCAGAGAGAGAGTGAAAGATAGAGAGAAGGAGAGAAAAAGGGAAAGATGCTGCCATTGTGAGAGGCTGAGGTATAAAGGATGGGGAGAGACCGGGATTGGAAAGATGTGGAGAAACAGTTCTGAGGATGGGGGAGTTGCACAGACAGAGCTTCAGGGAGAGGGATTGAAATCTGTGGGATTACATTGGAGCAGGGATCACTGGGAATGCCCCCTCCCCCTGACACACAGACCACTAACCCTCCGTGTAAAAGCCCCACCAGTCTATCTGTGAATAAAAATGAACGACAAAGACACGGGGACTTTTATTAATATTTTTCTCTCTGGTTATAGCTCTTGTCCGACGATTCCTCACGGCAAAACTATTCGCTCTCTGCATCGCCAAAGTTTCCAAAGGAATTCTCCTTGGAAGAGAGAAAGAGAAAATAAAGTGAAATTTGATTAAACACAAAACAAAAGCTGATTATAAACAATAAAAGGCACAGCAAGATCCCAGGACTTGCTGAAATTCACAATCTCACTGGGGGGGGTGGGGGAAACATTCATTTTCACCTCCTCATTATTAAACCCTGACAAAATGGGAACAAGTTTCAAATGCAATGAACTTCCAACTGCCTCCTGACTGTCCCGATATTGAATTTATTAAACACATCAAAGCATTCTGGGGGCTTTACTCCAGAGACAGGCCAGTGAATAAACCACAGGAGGCCCCAATGAAGTTCCCACTTCTGTCAGTCACCTCTCTCCGCCCCCCCCCCCCTCTGTTTCTCCCTCTCCGTCTCCTACACACTTCCCCCAGATATCTATCTGTCCAATACCCCGTCTCTGGATAACCTGTCCTGATCTCTGCTCTGTTTCTCTCTCTCGAGGTGAATCTGGATTGAAATGCTCTCTCTAAGTTTCTGTCTGACCGTTTAAAATAAAACTCACAATCAAAAGGGAAATGAGAGGGGGGCGGGGGGGCAGGAAAATCCACAATCCCACCCTGAAGCGGCTGCTTCACATTTTATTGAACCATTGAATTCAGCCACTTAAACCCTGTTGGGGAATTAAGCGAATGCAAAAGTGCTGCTGAGATTTAGGCCGTGAAGTGCGGCCTAGTCACAGAGGCTGCATTATTCCTCAGGTAGAAAGAACAAACCCCCCTCTCTCCCACCCCCCAGTTAAACAGAACAATCTTCTCCATCCACACCCACAAATCCCAGCGCCCTGTCTGAAAACACAAGCAGGACTCTGGGATTGAGAACAAGCCTTTCCCCCAGGCTCAGGAATTTGAATTTCAGCTCCCTCTCCCTCCCGAGTGCTTCACAGTGAGAGGGAGAGAGAGAGACTGGGAATGCTGCAATCAGGATCCCACAGGGAGTCCCACACTGCAGGAGGACACCCCCCACCCCCAGAGCCTCTGTCTCTTTCCCCCACCCCTCCCTCCACTGACCCCCAACACTCCCCACCCCTTCTCTGTTCACCCTGTTTCTCTCTCTCTCTACCCCACCCTCCTTCCCCTCCATCTTTTTATGTTTAAAGCATGGGGCTCTGTCATAGTGTGAGGAATATGGGGCAGGGGGACAGAGCATGAGTGCACAGCAAGATCCCACACACACACACAGCTTGAACAGGGCCAGATACAAAGTGATTTTGAAGCGAGGATTGGGGTAAAGTGAGTGGGAAATGAGGGAACCACACATCTCCCTCTCTCTCCCCTCCATTTCTCCCCCCCCGCAAATGAAAATAATAAGTCACTCCAGCATTGGTGCTGTTTGTACATTCGATCTGAACAGGGAACCTTCCACTTCGAGCACAGTCACACCCTTCTCTGATTCCCTCTTTCTCGTGCTGTTTCTCTCTTTCTCTGCCTCTATCTCTGAACCTGTCCAGCCCCCTCTGTGTCTCTCTTGCTTTCCCCCCAGATCTATATATATATATCCAATACCCCATCTTTGCCCCGGTCTCTCCTACTCTGGATAATCTGTCCTGATCTCTGCTCTGTTTCCCCGTCTGGGGATGAATGGGGATTAAAATGCTCTCTCTGATAAGTTTCTGTCTGACCGTTTCAAATAATGACGTGTTGTGGGCCACGTTTGCTATTTCTCAGGGATTTCCATGGGGAAATGGGGAGGGAAGCTCCTCCTGCAAAGCCACATCTCTCTCTCACTGCAATGTGGCAGCAGCCACATTCCAATATCTTTACAACACATCAAATATGAGGAAAATATATTTTCAAACACAACAGCACAGATTCAGCCTCAGTTACACAGTCGCTGTTTATAAATCCCACCTTCTGGGAGGCTGTGAGTGAGGGTCTTTCTCTCAGAGTAAAGTAAAAAGTAAAGTAAAGTTTATTTCTGAGTCACAAGTAAGGCTTACATTAACACTGCAATGAAGTTACTGTGAAATTCTCCTAGTCGCCACACTCTGGCGCCTGTTAATGCGCCAGAGTGGGTTAATGCACCTAACCAGAGACTGGGGAGCTGGCTGGGCTGTGAGTGTACAGCGGAGGCTCCCCCACCCCCACCCGCTAACCCACTCCCCTCCAATCTCTCTCCTCTCCCTGCCCCTCTGCCTTTGCTCTCTCTCTCTCTCTCTGTTACCATCCCTTTCTCTCTCTCTCTCTCTTACCATCCCTTTCTCTCTCTCTCTCTCTCTCTGTTACCATCCCTTTCTCTCTCTCTCTCTCCCTCCCTGATAACTCTCAATCACGGGAGAAAGATTGAAGAGAAAGAGATATAGCAGGAAAACCCACAATCACATCCCAAATCCAATGAAAGGGTTGCCCAGGATGTTGCCTGCTATGCAGGGTATTGGCTGTGAGGATTGATTGAATAAACTGGGATTGTTCTCCCTGGAAAGACAGAGGCTGAGGGACGACCAGCTGGAAGTTTATAAAATTATGAGGGGTGTGGCGAGGATGAAGAGTTGGGAGCTTTTTCCCAGGACAGAAATGATAATTACAAGGGGAACAAGTTCAAGATAAGGGGGAAAGGTTGAGTGGAGATGTGCGGGGAAGGTTTTTACACAGAGGGTGGTGGGGGCCTGGAATGCGCTGCCAAGTGAGGTGGTTGAGGCAGATACATTAGTGACATTTAAGACTTATCTGGATAGACACATGAACAAACGGGGTATAGAGGGATACAGGCCATTGGTGTCGATAGGTAAACATGATCGGCGCAGGCTTGGAGGGCCAAAGGACCTGTTCCTGTGCTGTGCTGTTCTTTGTATGAAAGTGGCTGCTGCAGGTTTTATTCGACCGTCGAGTCCCATCGATTTAAACACAGGCACTGTTTGGAAAAGGAGCAAAATGCAAAAGCCTTCCTGAGGTTAGGCCTGGGATAGAGGCCTGGTCACAGAGGCTGCATTATACATCCTGGACAAAGAACAGATTCCCCAGGCCCCGGCCAGTTCACCAGAACAATCCCCTCCAGCCCCGAAACCTCCCGGACAGGGCCTGGGAGGAGGGAGGGGGGGGAAAAGGGAACCAGTGCTGCCCCCACCCCCTGTCCCCTTCCACCCTCCCCTCACACCGCACGCAGCCCCCATTACAGAATCATAGAATCCGACAGTACAGAAGGAGGCCATTCGGCCCATCAGGTCTACACCGCCCACATTCACATCCAGGCCCCATCCTCATTACTCCATGTGACTTTCTCTCTCTCTCTGTCTCTCTCTCCCTCTCTCTTTGTGTGACTGTCTCTCTGTCTCTCCCGATCTCTCTCTCCCTGTCCAATATTGTTATGAAGTTGCATATATAAGGTTAAAGATGTGGTGTTTGACAAATGTAAATATTGAAAAGAAATGCTGAGAAAACCAAACCGAACCATCCAGCGTTGTGTCTTTAGAAAGCCTGTGTCTTTGTGCTGGGGATTTTAAACTGCAGAAAGCAGGGCTGCAGAAGACAACTTTACAACATTTGTGTCCAAAGCAGCAGCCAGAGTCCCAGCAGAGCAGAACAGGCTTTGAATTGGGTCAATGATTTTAAAACAAGCTCTCAAACACACACAACCAATTGCATTCAAATTGGGGCGTTGGTGACAGCCTCAAGCCACTCAAATTGCAGGAATACTGTGAGGAAATTCTGGGTATTTAAACCCGGGACAGGGGGAAATAACGGGGAGGGAGCGACCTTGCTGCCTCTTTAGATTGAAGGAGGGAGAGTCTGATACTGAATCCTGCAGTAATATATACAGCTTCATCACATCACCATCTAAATAGAAGCAGAAACCAACTCAGAAAGTATTCCAGACCCAAGCAGCAGAAGAAAGTTCACACTTCCAACAGACGCCTGGTGTTATAGTTTGGGGGCGTTTAAGAGATCCGTAGATAGGTTCATGGACGAAAAGAAATTGGTTTAGGTTGGAGGGTCACAGTTTTATTTTTAACTGGTCGGTGCAACATCGTGGGCCGAAGGGCCTGTTCTGCGCTGTAATGTTCTATATTATTTGGGGGTGACTCTATTCTGCAATGATTTATTTCATTATTCCTGAGTGAGTCTTGTCATTGGAACAGCATTCTACTGGGGAGTTTATTCAGTTTGTTCATTGTTTTAATAAGGTTGTCACCCAGTCTAAATTAAAGACCTGTTAGTTGTTCCTGATACAGAGAGTGTCAGATCCTGCTTTAATTTACCAATTCCTCCCACAGTCCAAAGCTGTGCGGGTTGGGTGGATTGGCCGTGTTAAATTGACCCCAGTGTCAGGGGGATTAGCAGGTTAAAAGTGTGGGGTTATGGGAATAGGGCCTGGTTGGGATTGTGGTCGGTACAGACTAGATGGGCCGAATGACCTCCTTCTGCACATCTGTCTAAAACCAGTAGCTTCCTCCTGTCTCACACACACTTACTTAAGATTACGAGGCAAGGTGTATCCCTTTAGGGGGTTACAAAATAGCGCAGAGGGAAACATCACCTCAGCGTGGTAACAATATTTACAATCCCACAATCACACCCCCACCCTCCCTTAGTCAATGAATGAATGATTCAAATTACAATGAAGGTAATTCTGCACAGCAAGATCCCACTGCCAGTCCCACGATGGAGGAGGGCAGCCCCAGACTCTGTGTCTCTTTCCCCCTGCCCCTCCTGAGACCCTCTCACACCCCCCCCCACACCCTCTCTGTTTAGCTCTCCCTCCATTTCTCTATCTATCTCTCTCTCTGCCTCCTCCGCCTCCCCAACCCTTCTCCTTCCCCTCAATCTTTCCTGTTTAAAGTTCTGCTCATGGTCACAGTGCGAGGAATAGGGAGCCAGACCCACCTGTGTGCACAGCAAGATCCCACACACACAACCTGGTGAGGGCCAGATTAAATAAATGTTGTGGGTGAGGACTGCAGGAGAGTGTGTGGGAAATAGGATCCACTCCTCTCTCTCTCTCTCTCTTCCCAAATTAAATTGACAACAATTCACATTGGTGTTTTCTTTAACATTTTATTGAAAGATGAAATATAGACAGGAATGTCTGGGGAGAGAGAGAGGGGAGGGGTGCTGGGATTGGTAAGAACGCTGGAGAGACAGAGACAGGGAAATTCTATACCCCCCCCCCCCCATCCAAGTAGAAATTCCTGGGAAAAGACAGAGAGAAAATAATCTGGAGTCACACAGCACAGAAACAGGCCCTTCGGCCCACCAGCTCCATGCTGGCCATCAAATCCCAATCTATCCTCCTCCCATTCCCCAGCACTTGCTCCAGAGCCTACGATGCCTCGGCGATTAAAGTGCTTGAATTTACCCGACCCCTTTTCAAGCTTTTTCCTTGAACCCACTTTGCGGTCCCTGAGCCAGATTTAGTTTAATAAAGTGTGGTCGTTGTTGCAGTGCAGCCAAAGGCCACAGGCCCAGTGTGTGCACAGCAAGATCCCACAGCAGCAGCAGCAATGTGAACCTGAATCAGATGGGACACAATCCTCCCACCCCCCACTCTCTTGCCTGCTGTGACCCCACTCACTACCCTGTGTGTGTGTGTGTGTGTGTCTGCATCATCCCAAATCTCCAGAAAGGCTGGAACTCCCTCTTAAAAGTAACCCTTTTTAAAACTAAAATCCCTGTGGTGCACAGCAAGATCCCACAAAGTGCAGTCAGCTGTGTTGAGCGTTTTTTAAATTTGGGAATTGTTTATACAGAGTGAGGGAGCCAGAGAGGGGCTGAGACAGTGAAATCCCTCTCTCAGGACCTTCAGAATTAAACTGGAGACCCTGTCCCTCACTGAAACCCCCCCTCCAACAGCCTGTGTCTCTCCCCCTGCATCTAACCCACAACTCCAGCTGTTTCCATCCCTCCCTCTTCCTCTCTCTCCCTGCCTCTCTGTCCACATCTGTTTCTGCTCAAGACGAGACAGGGAGAGAGAGAACAGGGAGAGAGGGAGACGGGGAGAGACAGAGATAAAGCGAGAGAGGCAGATATTTGATAATTAATTGTGTATGGTCGCATTATTGAGTGTGGTTTAATTTGGTGATTTTTTTATACAGAGAGGCAGAGAGAGAGGTGAAGACAGTGACATTCTCTCCCTGGCACCCTCGCAAGTTCAAAGACACAAAAGCTGCAGACACTCACACACACAAACTGGGTTTGGTAAGTTTCCCAATCTCTGCAGCTTCCCATGTGGCCCAGGGTTTGAATTGAAATTTAAAAGCAGCTTGGAGACACTGCAGGATTTTTGAGTTGAGTTTCTCCCCCCCTCACCCTGTAAATATAAAATAGAAATTCCTGGATTACAATATTCCCTTGGACAGCGCAGAGGGAATGAGTGAGTGGTGTGTGTGTGTCTGAGACCTAGGCTGGATTTGGGAATATCTGCCTGCTGAAGAGGGTCAGTGAAACCATCCTGGCTGAATATCTCATCGCTAAAGGGTCACAGAGAGAGATATCTGAAAAATAAATGTGTTACTGAACGCACTCTGGATGCTCCCTCTCTCTCTGTCTCTCTCAGTAACTTCATTGCAGTGTTAATGTAAGCTTTACTTGTGACACTAATAAATAAATTTTAAATCTTTCAACTTTAAAACCTCTGTCTCTTTCTGTCTCTCTCAGTAACTGCAGCGTTAATGTGAGCCTTACTTGTAACAGGAATAAACAAACTTTAAAACTTTAAACATCCTCTCTGTCTCTTTATCTCTGTCTCTGTGTGTCTCTCTGTCTCTCTCTCAGTAACTTCATTGCAGTGTTAATGTAAGTCTTACTTGTGACACTAATAATCAAACTTTAAAACTTTCAACTTTAAAAACTCTGTCTGTGTGTCTCTGTCTCAATTCAGACACTAGTTCAGTGCCAGGTTGAGAGGGGGTCAGTATTGAGCAGAATGGGAGGCAGTTTGATACAAAGTTTGCAGAAACTGCAGCGAGTGTTTGTAAACATGTTGGGGTTTGTGGAAAGGTCAGTGTGTAACAAGCTGAGGGAAGGTGTTTCCACTTCACATGTGGCTACTTTTTGGCAATGGGAGTTACCTTTGCATCTGAAGGGAGCTCTGAAGCCTCATGGCTTTCTGCCTGCCTCTGTTTGAACAGTTTAATATGTTTCAGCACTGAGACCTCTGGCCCTTGTTGGGAATATCAGTCTCCCAGAATACCAGTATACCCGACTGCCCACCTCCCCCCCGCCCGCCACCCCCAGCCCCCAACCCTGTGTGTGTGTTGTCCCAAGTCTGGAGACTTCCCCACAGTCCCCTGAAAGGTTTAAACTGCCTCTGAGAAAACACCCTTTTTAAAACAAAATCCCCAGCAACATCCCACAAGCTGCAGTCAGCTGTGTTGAGTGTTTTGTAATTTGGGAAAAGTTTATACAGAGAGAGAGAGAGAGGCAGAGAGGGGCTGAGACAGTGAAATCAAACCCCCCCGGACAGCCAGAATGAAAATCACACAGCACAAAATCCCAGGATTGCCCCTTTCCAGGTTTTACTGAGAGATTGTCCAACTAAATATTAATTCCTGGGAAAAAGAGGGAGAGATAGAATAAAGAGAGGCAGATAGCGGAAGGAAATGGAGAGAAAAGCAGAGAGAAATAGACAGAATGGGGGAAAAGCTGTGGAGAGGATGAAATGAAAATCTGAACATCTGTAAACTGAATTGTAAAGGCCTCTGTAAATTTTATTCAACAATTAGGTTCATTGCTCTGTCTCCGACCCCTGTTATTTTAGATTTAAAACAAACTTATAGACAGTTTCAGACATAATTGACTCTTTGCCACCCACCAAAGAGTTAACCTGTTTCTCACTAATTGCAAAGAGAAAATAATTAAAGTACCAGAAAATATTTAAATTAAAGAGCACAAGAGACCAGAATTCCCCTTCTGAGATTTTACTGAGAGATTGTCTAACTAGATATGAATTATTGGGGAAAAGAGAGAGAAAATTAATTAAATACAACAAACCATTTAAATTAAATCTCACCGAAACGCAGGATTCCCCCCTCTCAGTTACACAATCTCTCAGAAACATCAGAATGGCATGAACAGAGAGAGAGAAATCTACAAACAGAATCTCCTAAAACTGAATCAAATATCCACAACCCCCCAGTCCATCCCTGTCTCCCTCTCAGACTGCAGGAGCTGCTCATCTCCCTCTTTCAGTTTGGGAAGGGGCTGCTGATTCCTTCGGGACACTTTTTAAAATCGCCCTCCCGGGATTGATTTCTACAACTCCCTCCATCTCCCTTTCACTATCTCCCTCTCTTTTCTCCCTCTGCTCCTGTCTCTCTCACTCAGTGTAAAGATGGATGTCCCTGTCTAGATCCTTGTCCCTGTCCCCTCTCTTTCTCACTCGTTGTCTCTGTCCATAGCTGTTTCTTTCCCTCTCTCTCATGTACTCTGCATTGAAATGAGCGATGCCATATTCCTGTCTCCCTGTTTACAATAACACAGTTTTTGTTGATTAAAGGTTTAAAGAGACACAAAGGAAGATGGAGCCAGAGAGAGAGAGATAGACAGATATGGAAGAATGCTCGAGAGAGAGAGAGATAGACATTCTGGAGAGTGATGGACAGATATGGAAGAACACTCGAGAGAGAGAGAGAGAGAGAGAGACATTCTGGAGAGTGATAGACAGATATGGAAGAATGCTCGAGAGGGAGAGAGAGACATTCTGGAGAGTGATGGACAGATATGGAAGAATGCTCGAGAGAGAGAGAGAGAGATGAAGGGAAAGAAACAGGAAGGGAGAGAAAGCTGAAGATAGGGGGAAAATACTGGAGAGAGAGACAGAGAGAAAAGCAGAGAGAAATAGAATGGGGAAGAAAGTTGTAGAGGGGAAGATAAATGTAAAGGCTGAACTTCAGAAAATTGAATTGTAATGTCCTCTGTGAAACGTATTTAACATTCGGGTAAGTCAGTCTCTCCCATCCCTGTTACTTTGGATTTGCATCAAACTTTTAGACAGTTTCATATTACAGATATTTAATTTACTCTCTGCCACCCAGCAAAGGGTTAACCTGTTTGCGACTAATTGCAAAGCCGGGTTATTTTAACCCCAGGGTTTTAAACTCCAGCCCCCCCCGACACCCCACAATCGAACCAGAACTGGTTCGTCCAAGAAAGCGAGATTAAAATTAAACCTGGATCAGGGTAATAAAGAGACAACAACTCACTTGCAGCCTATAGAACAGGCCTCAGTCCATCCATCCTCCTCTGGAGAAAAGCCCCTTGTCCAAGGATTCTGAGTCCCATTGCAGTCTTCAAAATTCAAATTCCTGGGGAACAGAGAAAATAATTAATTAAAATACAAGAAAATGTTTAAATTAAATAGCACAAGAGCTCAGGATTCCCCCTTCTAAGATTTCACTGAGAGATTGTCTAACTAAATATTAATTCCTAGGGAAGAGATCGAATATAATTAATTTAAATACAAGAAAATGTTTAAATTAAATAGCACAAGAGCCCAGGATTCCCCTTTCTCAGTTACACAATCTCTCAGTAAAACCTAAATATTAATACTTGGGTAAAAGAAAGATAAATATATTAAAATACCAGAAAATGTTCAAATTAAACAGCACAAGAGCCCCAGGATTCCCCCTTCTGAGATTTTACTGAGAGATTGTCTGACTAGATATGAATTATTGGGGAAAAGAGAGAGAAAATTAATTAAATACAAGAACCCATTTAAATTAAATCTCACCGAAACGCAGGATTCCCCCTTCTCAGTTACACAATCTCTCAGAAACATCAGAATGGCATGAACAGAGAGAGAGAAATCTACAAACAGAATCTCCTAAAACTGAATTCAAATATCCACAACCCGCCAGTCCATCCCTGTGGTGCACAGCAAGATCCCACAAAGTGCAGTCAGCTGTGTTGAGCGTTTTTTAATTTGGGAATTGTTTATACAGAGTGAGGGAGCCAGAGAGGGGCTGAGACAGTGAAATCCCTCTCTCAGGACCCTCAGAATTAAACTGGAGACCCTGTCCCTCACTGAAACCTCCCTCCCTCTAACAGCCTGTGTCTCTCCCCCTGCATCTAACCCACAACTCCAGCTGTTTCCATCCCTCCCTCTTCCTCTCTCTCCCTGCCTCTCTGTCCACATCTGTTTCTGCTCGAGAAGAGACAGGGAGAGAGAGAACAGGGAGAGAGAGAGATGGGGAGAGACAGAGATAAAGCGAGAGAGACAGATATTTGATAATTAATTGTGTATGGTCGCATTATTGAGTGTGGTTTAATTTGGTGATTTTTTTATACAGAGAGGCAGAGAGAGAGGTGAAGACAGTGACATTCTCTCCCTGGCACCCTCGCAAGTTCAAAGACACAAAAGCTGCAGACACTCACACACAAACTGGGTTTGGTAAGTTTCCCAATCTCTGCAGCTTCCCATGTGGCCCAGGGTTTGAATTGAAATTTAAAAGCAGCTTGGAGACACTGCAGGATTTTTGAGTTGAGTTTCTCCCCCCCTCACCCTGTAAATATAAAATAGAAATTCCTGGATTACAATATTCCCTTGGACAGAGCAGAGGGAATGTGTGAGTGGTGTGTGTGTGTGTCTGAGACCTAGGCTGGATTTGGGAATATCTGCCTGCTGAAGAGGGTCAGTGAAACCATCCTGGCTGAATATCTCATCGCTAAAGAGTCACAGAGAGAGATATCTGATCAATAAATGTGTTACTGAACCCACTCTGGATGCTCCCTCTATCTCTGTCTCTCTCAGTAACTTCATTGCAGTGTTAATGTAAGCCTTGTGACACTAATAAATAAACTTTAAATCTTTCAACTTTAAAACCTCTCTCCTTCTGTCTCTCTCAGTAACTGCAGCGTTAATGTGAGCCTTACTTATGACACTAATAAACAAACTTTAAAACTTTAAACATCCTCTCTGTCTGTTTATCTCTCTGTCTCTATCTCTGTGTGTCTCTCTGTGTCTCTCTCTCAGTAACTTCATTGCAGTGTTAATGTAAGCCTTACTTGTGACAATAATAATCAAACTTTAAAACTTTCAACTTTAAAAACTCTGTCTGTGTGTCTCTGTCTCAATTCAGACACTAGTTCAGTGCCAGGTTGAGAGGGGGTCAGTATTGAGCAGAATGGGAGGCAGTTTGATACAAAGTTTGCAGAAACTGCAGCGAGTGTTTGTAAACATGTTGGGGTTTGTGGAAAGGTCAGTGTGTAACAAGCTGAGGGAAGGTGTTTCCACTTCACATGTGGCTACTTTTTGGCAATGGGAGTTACCTTTGCATCTACAGGGAGCTCTGAAGCCTCATGGCTTTCTGCCTGCCTCTGTTTGAACAGTTTAATATGTTTCAGCACTGAGACCTCTGGCCCTTGTTGGGAATATCAGTCCCCCAGAATACCAGTATACCTGACTGCCCACCTCCCCCCCGCCCGCCACCCCCAGCCCCCAACCCTGTGTGTGTGTTGTCCCAAGTCTGGAGACTTCCCCACAGTCCCCTGAAAGGTTTAAACTGCCTCTGAGAAAACACCCTTTTTAAAACAAAATCCCCAGCAAGATCCCACAAGGTGCAGTCAGCTGTGTTGAGTGTTTTGTAATTTGGGAAAAGTTTATACAGAGAGAGAGAGAGGCAGAGAGGGGCTGAGACAGTGAAATCAAACCCCCCGGGACACCCAGAATGAAAATCACACAGCACAAAATCCCAGGATTGCCCCTTTCCAGGTTTTACTGAGAGATTGTCCAACTAAATATTAATTCCTGGGAAAAAGAGGGAGAGAGAGAGAATAAAGAGAGGCAGATAGAGGAAGGAAATGGAGAGAAAAGCAGAGAGAAATAGACAGAATGGGGGAAAAGCTGTGGAGAGGATGAAATGAAAATCTGAACATCTGTAAACTGAATTGTAAAGGCCTCTGTGAATTTTATTCAACAATTAGGTTCATTGCTCTGTCTCCGACCCCTGTTATTTTAGATTTAAAACAAACTTATAGACAGTTTCATACATAATTTACTCTTTGCCACCCACCAAAGGGTTAACCTGTTTGTGACTAATTGCAAAGCCGGGATATTTTAACCCCAGGGTTTCAAACTCCAGTCCCCCCAAACACCCCACAATCGAACCAGAACTGGTTCATCCGAGGAAGCGAGATTAAAATTAAACCTGGATCAGGGTAAGAAAGAGACAACTCACATGCGGCCTATAGAACAGGCCTCAGTGACCACAATTCGGTTACGTTCACCTTAGTGATGGAAAGGGATAGGCATGAACCTCGGGCCAGTGGTTTTAGCTGGGGGAAGGGTAATTATGAGGCTATTAGGAGAGAATTAGGAAACATAGGTTGGACTAGGAGTTTACAGGGACTGGGAACGTCCGACATGTGGAGTTTTTTCAAGGAGCAGCTACTGCGAGTCTGTGATAGGTATGTCCCTGTCAGGCAAGGAGGAATTGGTAGGGCTAGGGAACCGTGGTGCACCAAAAAAGTTTCTTTGTTGGTTAAAAAGAAAAAGGAGGCTTATGTTCGGATGAGACGTGAGCACTCGGGTAGTGCACTAGAAAGCTTTAGATTGGCTAAGAGGGAGTTGAAGAGCGAGCTTAGAAGGGCTAAAAGGGGACATGAGAAGACTTTGGCGGATAGGGTTAAAGAGAATCCTAAGGCGTTCTATAGGTATGTCAAGAACAGAAGGTTGGTTAGGGCAAGTTTAGGGCCAGTTATAGATGGCAGAGGGAAGTTATGTGTGGAACCGGAGGAGATTGGTGAAGCATTGAACCAATATTTCTCTTCGGTGTTCACGCAAGGGGACATGAATATAGCTGAGGAGGACACTGGGTTGCAGGGGAGTAGAATAGACAGTATTACAGTTGATAAGGAGGATGTGCAGGATATTCTGGAGGGTCTGAAAATAGATAAATCCCCTGGTCCGGATGGGATTTATCCAAGGATTCTCTGGGAGGCAAGAGAAGTGATTGCAGAGCCTCTGGCTCTGATCTTCAGGTCGTCGTTGGCCTCTGGTATAGTACCAGAAGATTGGAGGTTAGCGAATGTTGTCCCATTGTTTAAGAAGGGGAACAGAGACTTCCCCGGGAATTATAGACCGGTGAGTCTCACTTCTGTTGTCGGCAAGATGTTGGAAAAAATTATAAGGGATAGGATTTATAGTTATTTGGAGAGTAATGAATTGATAGGTGATAGTCAGCATGGTTTTGTGGCAGGTAGGTCGTGCCTTACTAACCTTATTGAGTTTTTTGAGAAAGTGACCAAGGAGGTGGATGGGGGCAAGGCAGTGGACGTGGTATATATGGATTTTAGTAAGGCGTTTGATAAGGTTCACCATGGTAGGCTTCTGCAGAAAATGCAGATGTATGGGATTGGGGGTGATCTAGGAAATTGGATCAGGAATTGGCTAGCGGATAGGAAACAGAGGGTGGTGGTTGATAGTAAATATTCATCATGGAGTGCGGTTACAAGTGGTGTACCTCAGGGATCTGTTTTGGGGCCACTGCTGTTTGTAATATTTATTAATGATCTGGATGAGGGTATAGTTGGGTGGATTAGCAAATTTGCTGATGACACCAAAGTCGGTGGTGTGGTAGACAGTGAGGAAGGGTGTCGTAGTTTGCAGGAAGACTTAGACAGGTTGCAAAGTTGGGCCGAGAGGTGGCGGATGGAGTTTAATGCGGAGAAGTGTGAGGTAATTCACTTTGGTAGGAATAACAGATGTGTTGAGTATAGGGCTAACGGGAGGACTTTGAATAGTGTGGAGGAGCAGAGGGATCTAGGTGTATGTGTGCATAGATCCCTGAAAGTTGGGAATCAAGTAGATAAGGTTGTTAAGAAGGCATATGGTGTCTTGGCGTTTATTGGTAGGGGGATTGAATTTAGGAGTCGTAGCGTTATGTTGCAACTGTACACAACTCTGGTGCGGCCGCACTTGGAGTACTGTGTGCAGTTCTGGTCCCCACATTACAGGAAGGATGTGGAGGCTTTGGAGAGGGTGCAGAGGAGGTTTACCAGGATGTTGCCTGGTATGGAGGGGAGATCCTATGAGGAGAGGCTGAGGGATTTGGGATTGTTTTCGCTGGAAAGGCGGCGGCTAAGAGGGGATCTTATTGAAACATATAAGATGATTAGAGGTTTAGATAGGGTGGATAGTGATAGCCTTTTTCCTCTGATGGAGAAATCCAGCACGAGGGGGCATGGCTTTAAATTGAGGGGGGGTAGTTATAGAACCGATGTCAGGGGTAGGTTCTTTACCCAGAGGGTGGTGAGGGATTGGAATGCCCTGCCAGCATCAGTTGTAAATGCGCCTAGTTTGGGGGCGTTTAAGAGATCCGTAGATAGGTTCATGGACGAAAAGAAATTGGTTTAGGTTGGAGGGTCACAGTTTTTTTTTAACTGGTCGGTGCAACATCGTGGGCCGAAGGGCCTGTTCTGCGCTGTAATGTTCTATGTTCTATGTTCTATCCATCCTCCTCTGGAGAAAAGCCCCTTGTCCAAGGATTCCGAGTCCCATTGCAGTCTTCAAAATTCAAATCCCTGGGAAGAAGAGAGAGAGAAAATAATTAATTAAAATACAATAAATTGTTTAAATTAAATAGCACAAGAGGCCAGGATTCCCCTTCTGAGATTTTACTGAGAGATTGTCTAACTAGATATGGATTATTGGGGAAAAGAGAGAGAAAATTAATTAAATACAAGAAACCATTTAAATTAAATCTCACCGAAACGCAGGATTCCCCCCTCTCAGTTACACAATCTCTCAGAAACATCAGAATGGCATGAACAGAGAGAGAGAAATCTACAAACAGAATCTCCTAAAACTGAATTAAATATCCACAACCCCCCAGTCCATCCCTGTCTCCCTCTCAGACTCCAGGAGTTGCTCATCTCCCTCTTTCAGTTTGGGAAGGGGCTGCTGATTCCTTCGGGACACTTTTTAAAATCGCCCTCCCGGGATTGATTTCTACAACTCCCTCCATCTCCCTTTCACTATCTCTCTCTCTTTTCTCCCTCTGCTCCTGTCTCTCTCACTCAGTGTAAAGATGGATATCCCTGTCTAGATCCTTGTCCCTGTCCCGTCTCTTTCTCACTCATAGAACATAGAACAGTACAGCACAGAACAGGCCCTTCGGCCCACGATGTTGTGCCGAGCTTTATCTGAAACCAAGATCAAGCTATCCCACTCCCTATCATCCTGGTGTGCTCCATGTGCCTATCCAATAACCGCTTAAATGTTTCTAAAGTGACTGACTCCACTATCACTGCAGGCAGTCCATTCCACACCCCAACCACTCTCTGCGTAAAGAACCTACCTCTGATATCCTTCCTGTATCTCCCACCACGAACCCTATAGTTATGCCCCCTTGTAATAGCTCCATCCACCCGAGGAAATAGTCTTTGAACGTTCACTCTATCTATCCCCTTCATCATTTTATACACCTCTATTAAATCTCCCCTCAGCCTCCTCCGCTCCAGAGAGAACACTCGTTGTCTCTGTCCATAGCTGTTTCTTTCCCTCTCTCTCATGTACTCTGCATTGAAATGAGCGATGCCATATTCCTGTCTCCCTGTTTATAATAACACAGTTTTTGTTGATTAAAGGTTTAAAGAGACACAAAAGAAGATGGAGCCAGAGAGAGAGACATTCTGGAGAGTGATAGACAGATACGGAAGAATGTTCGAGAGAGAGAGATTCTGGTGAGTGATGGACAGATATGGAAGAATGCTCGAGAGAGAGAGAGAGATTCTGGAGAGTGATAGATATGGAAGAATGCTCGAGAGAGAGAGAGATGAATGGAAAGAAACAGGAAGGGAGAGAAAGCTGAAGATAGGGGAAAAATACTGGAGGGAGAGACAGAGAGAAAAGCAGAGAGAAATAGAATGGGGAAGAAAGCTGTAGAGGGGAAGATAAATGTAATGGCTGAACTTCAGAAAATTGAATTGTAATGTCCTCTGTGAAACGTATTTAACATTCGGGTAAGTCAGTCTCTCCCATCCCTGTTACTTTGGATTTGCATCAAACTTTTAGAAAGTTTCATATTACAGATATTTAATTTACTCTTTGCCACCCACCAAACGAATTGCAAAGCCGGGATATTTTAACCCCAGGGTTTTAAACTCCAGCCTCCCCACTTCCCACAATTGAACCAGAACTGGTTCATCCGAGAAAGCGAGATTAAAATTAAACCTGGATCAGGGTAATAAGAGATAACAACTCACTTGCAGCCTATAGAACAGGCCTCAGTCCATCCATCCTCCTCTGGAGAAAAGCCCCTTGTCCAAGGATTCCAAGTCATGTTGCAGTCTTAAATTCAAATCCCTGGGGAACAGAGAAAATAATTAATTAAAGTACAAGAAAATGTTTAAATTAAAGAGCACAAGAGCCCCAGGATTCCCCCTTCTAAGATCTCACTGAGACATTGTCTAACTAAATATTAATTCCTTGGGAGAGATAGAATATAATTAATTTAAATATAAGAAAATGTTTAAATTAAATAGCACAAGAGCCCAGGATTCCCCCTTCTTAGATTTTACTGAGAGATTGTCCAACAAAATATTATTTCCTGGGAAAAAGAGGGAGAGAGAGGGAATAAAAAAGAGAGACAGATAGAGGAAGGTAAGGGATGGAGAGAGAGAAAGCAGAGAGAAATAGACAGAATGGGAGAAAAGCTGCAGAGAGGACTAAATGAAATTCTAAACTTCTGAAAACTGAATTGTAAAGGCCTCTGTGAATTTTATTCAACAATTAGGAACAGCGCTCTGTCTCCCATCCCTGTTATCTTGGATTTAAAACAAATTGAGACAGTTTCATATTACAGACATTTAATTTACTCTTTGCCACCCACCTAAGGGTTAATGTGTTCGTAACTAATTGCAAAGTGGGGATATTTTAACCCCAGGGTTTCAAACTCCAGCCCACCTCACACCCCACAATTGAACCAGGACTGGTTCATCCGAGGAAGCGAGATTAAAATTAAACCTGGATCAGGGTAATAAAGAGACGACAACTCACATGCGGCCTATAGAACAGGCCTCAGTCCATCCATCCTCCTCTGGAGAAAAGCCCCTTGTCCAAGGATTCTGAGTCCCATTGCAGTCTCTCATGTATTCTGAATTGAAATGAGCGATGCCATATTCCTGTCTCCCTGTTTACAATAACGGAGAGTTTTTATTGATTAAAGATTTAAAGAGACACAAAGAAAGATGGAGCCAGAGAGAGAGAGACATTCTGGAGAGTGATAGACAGATATGGAAGAATGCTCGAGAGAGAGAGAGAGATGAGTGGAAAGAGACAGGAAGGGAGAGAAAGCTGAAGATGGGAAAAAGTACTGGAGGGAGAGACAGAGAGAAAAGCAGAGAGAAATAG